>NW_027397116.1:1303330-1322426 GCF_003265705.2 Callorhinus ursinus
TCTTTCTTTCTTTCTTTCTTTCTTTCTTTCTTCTTTCCTTTCTTTCTTCCATCCTTTCTTTCTTTCTTTTTTTTAATGCAGGGAGTGCTCTATAATCATTAACCTTGTACCATAAATCCTTCTCTTTTTTCTTGGACAAATCTAATTCAAGACATGGTCCAGGTGCTATAGGGAGTATAAAGTTTAAATAAAGAAGACAGGACCTGGCCCCTAGAAGATTACCATGCAATACATGAAGGGACTTATAAATACGCTGACCATAAACTGAAGGCCAGTGTACTAAACACTAAGCAGAAGCGTAAAGGAATACTATCAGGGCAGAGAGAATCAAACGCCTTGTAATACTCGGAAAATTTAAGGAGGAGTTCCTGGAAGAGGTGGCATTTGAGCTGGTCTGAAAAGTAGAGACTGGGGAAATAAGAATGGAGTGTGTGAAGAGGGGAGAAAGGCATCCAGTTAAAGGGAATAAGATGAAAAGTCACAAAGTCATGACAACGTATAGCATGTTTAGGGAAAATGAGTAGCGTGATGGTATAACATGGGTGGAAGGAAAAGAGGGAATGAGGTGTGAATGGGCAGCTAGATTCAGATTGAGGAAGATCTTGAATGCTATGGGTTTGTAAACTGGAAGCAAGTGTTTGCACTAAACCCTTACAATTTGCTCATGAGAATGTAAATACATTTTGTATGTTTTTGCACTGAGATCTAGAGGTTGGGCTCCAGAACAGTACTCTTTGGTTCTACAAAATTCCATTTAGCCTATGCTCCCCATTCCAGCCTGAACATTCTAGTTACTGCTGTAATAAAAGTTATCTGTTCTCTCCCTCAAAGAGCTTACAAGGAAAAAAAGCTGAGGGGTGGGGGCTTCTGTTTATCATTTTCCTTTTCCTCTTGCTATAGGAAGAGTACTGCTTTTGGTTTGCTAATTTGCTTCAGAGAAACAAATTGGTCCCCAGCTATTGCAAAACAAGAACGTGATTCCTAGAAATGAAACCATTACAACAAGATTTCATTATATGGAGTTTGAGCAGTATCTGACCTTCCTCCTCATTTCTATGAGCTGAGTCTCCAACCCCCGGGATTCACAGTTTCCATGTGACATTCCTTCCACGTGTGCATGGTCTGGTTGCTAAGCCACAGGGAGAACATGACCTAATGCTGTTTTCAAAAAGATCAATTATTGTTTATCTACTCTTATATCTGTTCCCTTTTAAGATATAATACAAACAAATCTTTCTCTACCACATCCTGAATGAGGGTCATTCGGTCCCTGCTGACATACCCCAGGGCAGCCGAGAGTAACTTTAGATGGTGGACTGAGGGGTCTTTTGAACTTAACTAGGGATTTTCAACTGCATGTGGACCTACGCCTGTATATTTGACAGGAAGCCCATAAGAAAAGGGTGGATATAGTCAAATATGAATGGGGCCGTATATCCTTAGAGATGTTACTATCAGGATGTACATGATGTCATGCTATAAATAATATGTTATTACTTAGTAGTAGTGGTGTGTGTGTGTGTGTGTGTGTGTGTGTGTGTGTGTGTGACAATTGTCAAAGAGTAGCTGTATGTAACCAGGCTTAGAAATTCTAAGAGTTGAGAAGGATTTCAGGACTTTCTTGAGAAACAGTGTAGAAGAAAGAATCTGGATCAATCCATTGAGGCTTCTGGGAAGCTTCTAAAAAAATGGTTCTCAAACTTGGCTGAACATTAGACATCGGGAAAGCTCTCATGAAGCCCATGCTCAATGGTACACTGGAGGAGGTCCACGTGTAAACTGGTACAGCTACTTTTGAAAAACTCTTGGCAGTATCTACTGAAGCAGCTCATAGGCATCCTCTATGATTCAGCAATTCCATTCCCAGGGATGCATCCAACAGACATGCACATGTGTGTTCACCAAAAGAGACACATACAGGAATGATCACAGCAGCATTATTGTAATAGGTCAAAGCTGAAAACTAGCCCAATATCTATTGCCAGAATCCTAAAAAGCAGTGAGAATGAACCAGTGACACACACGGACATATTTGACTCCTACAAACACAATGCTGAGTGGGAGAAGCCAGACACAGAAGGCATATTGTGTGATTCTATGTAAATAAAAGCAAAAACTGAGCTTTTTCTGACGAGTTCTGTTTCAAGACTGTAGAAGAGAAATCCCACCCGAGTTTCTAACCTGTTGGCCTGCCCTGCAGATTTTAGACTTAGCAGCCCCCACAATCAATTCCTTAAAATATATTTCCCTCTCTTCTCTCTCTCTCTCTCCATATACATATAGCGGGCTCAGTGGGATAACAGTCAGGGTTGTCCAGAGATAACACACACACACACACACACACACACACACACACATGAGCCCTCTTAAGACCTAGGCTCAGAACTGACACATTGTCAGTATTACACAAAATAAGTCCCATAGTCAAGCCTGAAGTCAAAGGCAGGAGAATACTTTTAGCTCACAGTCAGGACACAGCAAGGGCACAGATGCAGGGAGGGAAAACTAATTGAGGCCAACAGTACAACCTCCCATGCTAGGGATGAATTTCTTTGTGAAGAAGCAACACTTAGGTTGAGACCGAAGAGACAAATAGCAGTCATTACAGAAAAGAAAAGGAGAAGAAATTTTCAGGCAGTGATCTTAGGATAGGCAAAGGTTTGAGGAGAGAAAGAGTGAGCTACATGTCCAGAGAGTAGTGATCATGACAGGAGGTGGAAAATGATGCTGGAGATGCCACATGGCTGGTATCAGAGTAAGAGTCAGGTTTTATCCTAACTGTAAATAGAAGCCGTGGAAGGGTTTTAAGCACATTAATAATATGATAAATTCTCATTTTACAAATGTTTACTCTAGCCATTATGTGGAGATCATATGGCAGGAGATCATGATTATTTAAGAAGTAATTGTAATATTCCTGGCAAGAGGTAACATTTTTTTAAGGCTGATTTGGTGGTAGTGAAGGAGAGAATATAGAAAAAATATATATGTTGTGGGTAAAATTAGTAGAACTTGGAGTGCCTGAATGGAGATGTCATTTGCTGAGAGAGAAAACATTAGAAGAGAAGAGAGTTTTGGAGAGATTGCTAAGTACAACCTTTATCTAATTACTAAGAATTACTCAAGGGATAATTAAAAGGCCTTTTTAATCAAGAATGCCATTTATTTACAAGTATTAAACAAACAAGAGGAGATACTAACACACTACTAGCTTGAATAAAAGCTCAAGCTTATTTTTCTCTTTTATGAAACACATTCTAGAAAATTACTTTTTAATATGTATTTTGAAATCAGTTAGTATAAATGAGCTTAGACTAATTTAATAATTTGTTGAGTACATATAATGAGCTAGAGTCTTGTGTTATATAACTGTTTCAACCAAATGATCCTCTTTAAAGGCTATAAAAGTTGGTAGCATGATTGGAAAATACCTTCATGAGGTTCTAGGGCAATGGACTTCAGTATGATCATTAACACCAGGGCTTTAAAATAAAGCATTCTCAGCTGTTTCCATGACAGCCATTAGAACACTTACAGGGAAATGCTTTAAGGTAGGTATGTGTCATAGAGTATATCCATTATTAAAAAGCCTGGTAGAAAAACAGAAATGTCAGAAGTGCTAAAAGAAAAGAAGTAGAGTTTGGCTGTGCTTTCTGATGATCTCTGATGTGTACACTATTCACGCACTTTCCTTGGAAAATAACTCCCTGGCCACATGATTTCTTTTCTCCTTGTTTAGGAACTTTAAGAGATGTTACCTCTTCAATAGAAATGGAATCTTTTTAGTTTTAATCCTGCTAAAAATACATGTTATGCACTGACATACTTGCATAGATATTCAACTTTGAAAATCTTCAAGTAAATTTATGCATTTCCATTTTTAAGAGGTGAACACCCAAGAGAAGTTCCCACACATAAAAATTAAAGGAGGAATAGATAAATGGGTAGATTTAAGTACAGTGTGGGTGGGATAACTTTGCCTGGTAATCGAGGGGCAAGCAACTACCTCTTAATGTTCTGCTCTAAATAGGTTGGAAATCATTTCAAAACAGTGGATACATCCATATTTAGCTTAGGAGCATATTTGTATATACAACTTTCAAAATGTGTAATTCTGAGATTTTGGAAATCCACAGTATTTCCAACAACATCCCGGAGCAAAAGGAATTGCCTTTGGGCAAAGAGTTCCCTCTTGGCCTAAGTGTCTCTGACAGTCGTCGTGGAACACCTCCCAGATCTCTCTCAAGAGAGAACCTGCCCAATGGGCAGTCAGCTGACAGCCTCCAGCTGCATTACCTTCAGGATCCTCTGCAGCCCTGAGCCAAAGACATGCTGTCTCTAAGCTGTGCTTGCCATTGCCTAGGTGTGGTGGAGATACTAGGACTTTGGTTATTGCCGTGCAATGTGGACATTCTCTGGTGGGTATTTGCTCTGGAGCTCCATGTCGGGCTGGCTGAGACCTCAGAGCTGCACTTCAGTCTGGGGTTCCTCCTGCCCAATCTGCTGTCCTTCCTTTATTTTCACAGGTACTGAACCTGCACTGTCGTCTAAAGATCCCCTTGCCCACCTCTACCTCTCCCCTAGCTTTCACAGGCATTGCCCTCCAATAAATACATTGCACTTTTACCTTCTTTTTGGCATCTGCTTTCCAGAGCACCTGACCTGTAGCAATCTTGGATCGCTTTGGTGTCCAAATTCCCTTTTGTTGTTTACTGTCACTGTTCGAGACCTACTTAAGTCTGCAGTTAGGAGTCTGATTCTTTTTTTTTTTTTTTTGAAAAACAAAATTTTTTTTTTTTTTTTTTTTTTCCCCATATTTTTTTTTTTTTTTTTTTTATGTTATTCACCATATATTACATCATTAGTTTTTGATGCAGTGTTCCATGATTCATTGTTTGTTCATAACACCCAGTCCTCCATTCAAAACGTGCCCTCTTTAATACCCGTCACCAGGCCAACCCATCCCCCTATACCCCTCCCCTCTAGAACCCTCAGTTTGTTTCTCAGAGTCCATAGTCTCTCATGGTTTGTCTCCCCCTCCAATTTCCCCCCCTTCATTTTTCCCTTCCTACTATCTTCTTTTTTTTTTTTTAACATATAATGTATTATTTGTTTCAGAGGTACAGTTCTGTGATTCAACAGTCTTGCACAATTCACAGCGCTCACCATAGCACATACCCTCCCCAATGTCTATCACCCAGCCACCCCATCCCTCTCAGCCCCCACCACTCCAGCAACCCTCAGTTTGTTTCCTGAGATTAAGAATTCCTCATATCAGTGAGGTCATATGATACCTGTCTTTCTCTGATTGACTTATTTCGCTTAGCATAATACCCTCCAGTTCCATCCATGTCATTGCAAATGGCAAGATTTCATTCCTTTTGATGGCTGCATAATATTCCATTATATATATATTGGAATATATATTCCATTATATATATATTCCATTATATAATTCTCAGATTCCTTTGGACTCCTATTCATCTTGAAAACTTGGATTCATTTCAAATGAGTTTGGTGTTTTGATGTTCTGGTCATAATAAGCTTGGCCAAAGACATGGGCTGTTGGGGATATGGCATGCCTGGTTTGCTCATTCAACACACCAGAATGTCACTTAAATTTTTCAGGCAGGGTTCAGTTGTTTGCAGTATGCTTGGGATGCTTGTAGACTCAATTTCGCAATGGTAAGGGAAAAAAGGCAAAATGATGAAGAAGGACCAACCCACACCATGGAATGACAACAAAAGACATTTGGTAAAGTATAACCGTATCCCACCATGGATAAATAATACACTGTGGGAACTGCTTCAAAATATATTATGACAACTCTCAGCTAGTTGTGGATAAGGGGAATGTTCCTGCTTCATCATGTCCCTGGTGTGAAGAAATTCCTGTATCCTGTTTTCCAGTGCTCACAGGTCCTGGGGTGCCTGTTTCCTGTAACAAATCTGTATACTATCCACTGCAGGTAACTGTTTGTTTGTTTCTGTCTGTCAAATTTAGCTGAAGTTCCAATTTTGAATAAAATGGCCCAAATCAACCTCAGGTTTTGTTATGGACTGAATGTTTTTGCCTTCCCCCCACCCCATATCCTCCTTAAATTATATATTCAAATCTTAACCTTCAGTGTGATGCTGTAAGGTGGGGCTTCTGTGAGGTAATTGGGTTCAGATGATGTCATGAGGGTGGTGCCTTCATGATGGGATTAGTGTTATTAATTAATGTCTTGGGATGGCTTCTCATGCTGTTTACATAAATCTGAAACTTATCATTTTCCTATAATTGGACTGCTCTCTCTCTATTTTGTCCAGCTACCTTTTTTTCCCCTTATGCTTTGGAAGGAATGATTTCTAGGTTGATTGGAAGTGGAAGGACTTCCTTGGGTTTTGTTTCCTTAGATGTGAAGTGAAGTTGTAGGTCTCTGATCTCTTGGTCTTGCTTTAATGTTTCTCAGTTTTCAATGAGGTCATGTAATCATTCTCTTTGGTCCTGATTCAATAGTAATTTGGTCCTTATTCCTGTTACCGTCTCAGAAGCAAGCTCCTGGTGAGCCAGGTGGAAGCTCTGTGACAGGTCATCATGGTATCAATAGTGACCCTGAAGCCATCTCTCACAGTACAGCTGATTTTGATTTGGCCCTGGGATGCTGTTGAGGAGTGAGATGCTGGCCTCTGATCCTGCAGGATCCCAGTGTTTGTTTTCTATGCATGCTCTGGAGCTCCACCCTTCATCTCTGCACCAGACCTAGTTTGGCTCCTCAAAGGATTCCAGCACACTACTCCCATCCTGCTCCTGGGGTAAGTAAATGGATTTTCTGGGGGGCAGGGAGTCCCTATTAATTTTCTAACAAAGAGACTTTGGAAATGTGATTTTTAGTAGTCTACTTGCAAATTAATGCCCTTACCTTGATTCGCTGTAAGTTGGCCACAGTATATCATTAATTTTCCCCCAATTGCTGTGACTCAAGTGCCAAAAAATGTATGCATTTCCTCATGTTAAACAGGAGGAGTTTAAGACACTATGCGAGTCACCCAAGAGCACGCAGGAAGTCCGCACCTGCTGCTCCTTGAAGCAGCCAGCATCTCGGAGAAACTAAGTACATTTGTTGAGCTCCATACTGAATGCTCTCATGAATGTCACGCTCTTTGGGATGGACAGGAAATAAGAGTCTGTGACAGATGTAGAGTTAAGGATATAATTCTCATACGTGGAAATCATCCAGCTAATAACACACCACTTGTTAACGAGTGCTGAAAGTTACGGTACTTAAAAATAAGTTTTTAGAAAGGGAAGTGATTCACCAGTAAAAAAAGCTTCATGGAGGAGGTTCTGTGCCACAGTGGAAAGGATACAAGCCTTGGAATCAGATGATAGAATTATGATTCTCTGTTATTACTGATTAATTCAAGGAACCTGGGCAAGTTATTTAAAGTCTTTGAGCTCAGATCCTTTAATATTCAAAATGTAGCAAATAATATCTACCTGTCAAGGTTGTGAGAATTAAATCTGACAATTAATGTAAAGTATGCTCCATGGATGTGAATTGAACTTGAGGAGGTAGTATCAGAAGCAGGCTGGAAATACAGACTGATGGGGAGTCAGAGATTGCCCTGTGACTGGTCCCAGATGAGCAATTATTAGTGATTTCACTTTTGTCTAAGTATTTCCCTAAGGATGGTCCATGGACCACCAGCATCAGAATCCCCTGAGAGTGCTTGTAAAAAATAGACACAGGGGCGCCTGGGTGGCTCAGTTGGCTAAGCATCTGCCTTCAGCTCAGGTCATGATCCCAGGGTCCTGGGATCGAGCCCCACTTTGGGCTCTCTGCAGGGAGCGTCTTCTCCCTTTCCCTCTGCCTGCTGCTCCCCCTGCTTGTGCTCTCTCTCTCTCTCTCTGTCAAATAAATAAGTAAAATCTAAAAAAAAAAATGCATTACAAAAATAGACACAGATAGGGGTGCGTGGGTGGCTCACTTGTGACTCTTGGTTTCAGCTCAGGTCATGCTCTCAGAGTCGTGAGATCAAGACCCAAATTGGGCTCTGCACTGGGCACAGAGTCAGTGTGTCCTTCTCCCTCCCACTCTGCCCCTCCCCCGGCTTGAGAGTGCATGCCCTTGATCTCAAATAAATAATTAAAATCTTTAAAAAAAATTGACGCAGATACAAATACAAACCCAGACCTGCCGAATCTGCTTGTTTAACCAGCACCACAGGTGGTGCTGATGTGAGTCATCTGGATACAGCCCAGCTGAATGGCTTCCAGAATGGGCTAACTAGCCAATTCCCGCTTTAGCAGAAGGTAAATCAGTGGACCTACATTATTTGTATAGGGTCTTGGGCCACTCCTGATTAACCAGAAAGTTGTACTTACCTCCTCATGTCCTACCCATGTTCTTCTGAATATAACCCAAGAACTTTCAATGTCACCTGCCTCAAGCAGAAGCAATGATGCCCAACTTTAACCCACTTCCTCCTCCTCTTTGTCCACCTCGTTATCAAGCCTAAACTCTGGGGATCACCTTTGATTTTTCTTTTTCTTTGCACTCCTTCCAGAATCTCCTGCTGCTTGTCACAATTTCATGAATGTTGTTTCTGTTCAGTGGCAATCAAATGCATCCTTTTCTACTGGTTTCCACTGTCATTGCCCTAGTTCACATTGGGAGTGTGATTTTTTTTTGTTTTAATAACTAAGCTATATTATTATTTCTTCATTTGCTGCAATATTTTAGAAAACTATATTTAGAAAAAACACAGACCCCCAACTTGTGACAGAATATGTAAATCATATCATGTCACCCCCCCATGCTTAAACCCCATTGCTAGAGTGATGATGCTCCTGTCCTTCATGTGGGAGGCCTTCCCTCATCTGTTCCTCGTCTGTCTCTCTCACTCCGGTTCCTACAGCTCATGCTCAGATCCAGGCCTGCCAAACTGCCCACAGGACCCTGTCGGCTGTGCAGCTTCTGCTTTCCATGTCTTATATAAATGCTTCCTCCTCACCCTGCTCGTCCAACAATCAGTTCAAATGTCTCCATCTCCGTGAAGAATTTCCTCTCTCTGCTTCTTCCCCTCCACTATTAAATACTTTCTTCATGAATTCAATAAATATTTATTGAGCACTCATATGGCAAACATTATTTTGGTTGTTAAGGATGCATAAGTACACAAAACAGATACAAAACCCTTTGCTATTGAAGCTTATATTCTATGGGGAATGGAGTGGAGTGGATGCCGAGAAGAGCAAAATAATGAGTTGTATAGTGGCAAGTGCTCTACGGGATAAGAGAGCAGCAAAGGGGAATAGAGTACTGGGATAGGGTACTAACCTCAAAGAGGCAAGGGAATAAACCATACAGATACATTTAAGAGAAGGGGATTCCAGGGTACAACAAAGTCTCACAAATGCAGAGAAGAGAGAGGTGACTAGTGTGGCTCAAGTAGTGAGAGCTGCAGGGGAGGCAGCCATGGGATCCAGATCTTGGTGGACTCGAGAGCCACTGAAGAATTTTGGCTCCTACTCTACGTGAAGACTTTGGACAATTTTGTAGAGAGGGGTGACGTGATCTGATTTAGCATTTTAACAGAATCACTTGCAATTCAGACAGTAGACCACAGCTTGGGATGGAGGACAGAAAAGCAGAAAATCCCATGATAGCTCCATTGTGCACGTGTGTGCGTGCGTGTGCATATATGATATAAAAATGGATACATAGCTCTGCATTCATGTTTATGACACCCATTAAAATGACATGTTGATGAGTCTCTCTCCCTCTGAGTTCCTTAACTGTAGGTCATTCATCTTGTGAATTCACAACCCTGCGTACATTGTAGGTGTTAAGTGAATGGAAGAAAAAAGTGAGAGGGGAAGGAAAGCACGGAGGAAGTCAGGGAGGAAGGGAAGAAGGATGGATGGAATAAAATGGAATGGAAAAGAGCAAAACGGAAGGAAATTGAGGTATTACAGTCTGATGGCCAAGAGTTTGTGCTCTGGAGCCAGAGTAGCTAGGTTTAAATCATGGTGTAGTAGTCATGTAATAGCTGTGTGATCGGCGGCATATTATTTAACTCCCCTGTACCTTAGTTTTCTCATCTGTAAAATGAGAAAAATAATACTTCCTTCATAGGGGGATTATGAGGATGAAAATAATTGAATGTACCAAGCATTTAGAAGCAGAGATAGGAAATTCTTCACGGAGATGGAGACATTTGAACTGATTGTTGGACAAGCAGGGTGAGGAGGAAGCATTTATATAAGACATGGAAAGCAGAAGCTGCACAGCCGACAGGGTTCTGTGGGCTCATTAACTTCTCTTATCATCTGTGCTTAAGGACTTGATCTCAGAGGCAGCAAAGTATAGTAGAAAGAACATGGAATTTTCCATTAAATAAACTTGGTGTTGAATTTCCTCTTTGACATTTACTAGTTTAGGAGTCATGCTTACCCTTCCTGATTTTTTTTCTTAAAAATTGTAAAAGTGGGAGGCCATAATTAAGAACCTACCGAGAAGGTTTGATGTGAATAGTAGGTGAGATAAAGCCCAACATGAAGGTGTCCAACAGAGCCCAGCATGCTGTGGGGCTTCACATTCCTGACACCTGTCATTGTTTCTTTGCTTATTCACCATTTGGTTCTGATATTTAGGAACACAGTGAAAATTGAGGTAATCATTTTCCTTGTCTTGTCCACTTACGGCAATGATATCGATAGATATGTTATTTTCCCACCTCAACAAGGAAGAATGAATGTGATATTATATTTTCTCATTTATATTCTCTAAGGTGCTTCTGTGTTTAACAATTTGTGGCTGGGGAATTCATGATGCAGCTGCAAGAAGAGATTAATTTAAGCCTATTCATCATTCTTGTTGCTGCTTCCATGGTCTAAGAAGCCAGTCCCCAAACTATTCAAAAAGCTGACGCCTAGAAATGTTCCCAGTGCTTACAACCTTGGCTTTTCATCAGGGTAGGAAGAGCTCTAGAACTTTCCAGTAAAGTGGTCACTCTTCAATTGGAAGAATACAGACATTGGCCTGGTTTGGGCAAGATTTGGGCATGAAAAGAATGGAAGAAAGGTTAGAGAGAGGAAGGTGAAATCACCTTAAAATGGAAATGAGAATTGAGGGCAACTCTGAAAGGTGCTGGCAGGCATAGAGAAGTAGCTTGGAGGAGGGGACATGCCAGTGGGGAAGGAGACTCTGTGGAATGAATACTATAGATTGCATATTTACAGGCATCTCAGCATTCCTCATGTCATCTTGAGGCTCCGCATCTCTGCTCCCAGCCTCCTGCCACCTGCTAGCCCCTGGGTGTGGAGAGTGTTTTCCCCAGCCTCCTGCTGCTTTGGGCTCTGAGAAACTTCAGGCAGGGTGTTGAGTGATGAAGTTTTGAACAGAATACTGATATTATCTGAAAATAAAGAGACCCCACACTGTGGTTCTGGTTCTGTGAGAAACTAACATTGGGCTTGGGGCAAGAGGTTTCATCTCTTGGAACTCAGATTCCTTCTCTCTAGAGCGAGAAGTTTGGAGCCAATGATGTTTAGCGTTCCCTCCAGATTGAAGCGTCCTTGTTTCTACTGTGCTTTACTATCCATCTTTCCAAGCAAACTTCTGGATTTAAGACTTGTGGCTGTTCCAACCTAATGGATGGTATTCCTTTTCTGGGGCCCTGAGCCTCCAAATTGGCTCCAGCCTCCTCTGGGTTGGAAAGAGTCCTATTTACACCAGATTGTCATTTCAAAAGTTCATTCAGGGACAGGTTTCAGTGGTCTTAAAACCAGCAAACAAACAGGCAAAAACAAAACAAAAAACTCCCCAAGGATCAAACTGCTATTTGTTTTCAACTATTGGCTGGAATGAAATCCACCAAATCTTACTTCTTATTTTGTACCCAGCTTAAGGCAGTGCTAGTGTGGCGTATTAAAATAGGCCTTTCAGATATTGGATATTTTAAAAAGAATAACATTTCTTTCTCTTCTTTTTTTTTTCTTCCAATAGAAATGTGGTTTTGATTCTTTTGGACATCATGCAAATGAAATTGAAAAAAGAATATTTTCTAAAAGCTGCTTTGGGACCAGGATAAGTAAGTATGATCGTCCAAAGTGAGGACCTTAATGGAAAATGTTTTGCAACCTTAACTGCAAAAACCTGCAACCTGATCCTCTAAATCAGGCTGTAGGTTATAGAGATTCTCTGCCCAGCATGGTCATAGCTGTTAGCTTCTCACTGCCTCTGCACCGTTGGGACTCACAGACTCCCTCTTTGCTTACAGGAGTTCCCTGTCTCTCGTCCCCCTCTCTCCCATCCATCCTCTCTATTATCCCAAGTCCTACCTGCCTACACCAGTAGACCCCCTTCCAGAGTGGAAAAGCCTTAGAGAATGATGAGGCAAGCATCACACATGCCCTGTGCTCAAAATCCCATGGTAACTCTACTAGATCACAAAGCCCAGAGTCCTTACCATGATGTTTAGGTTTCTATAAGATCAAGCACAAAGCTGACTTTTCAGATTGTCTTGTAGTTCCCCTCCAAGAGCCTTCACTCCCAACCATACAGAAAATTCTCAAGACTGAAACCTACCAAACACCATCTTGTATGTTCACTTTTTCCTTACCCGAGCCTAGAATATTTTTCTCCACCTGTATCTAGTTTACCTCTTCATCAAAGCTTAGCTCAAATCCTTCCTTTTCCAAAAAGCTTTCTTAATGGCCACAGACAAAATGATTACTCCTTGGTCTCCATTTCCAAAACACATTGCTCTCATTGCAACGTGTCTTAGAATTGCTTTTTGCCCATTTTTTCTTTACTCAAAAGTCAGTAAACTCCCCACAGTAAGGGTGAGAGTATCCTTTGAGCATTTCCACAACCCACAGGACTTAGCACAATGTCTAGGTCACAGTAGAAAGTTGAAAGATATTTATTGAAATTTAAGGCTATTCCTTAATTCCAACTTACTCCATTGCACGACACCCACATTAAAAAAAAAGCACAAGAAGGAGAAGGAATAACAAACAGAGATTAGCACTGTTCCTCTTGGGAATGCTTGGAACTGACTGAGCCAATTTCTGGGGAGGGGTGCGAAGGAGAAGACTCTTGATTAGGTGGGGCTATCAGAGCAGTGGGTGGTTTTGGCAGGTGGACTCAAAGGCAGGGAAAGGAAAAGGTGGGTGTTGATGTAGCAACATGGCATGGTAAGGTTGAGAGGGATATCTTGAGGGGTTCTGGTACTGTGTGAGCTTCCTAAAAGGAGTCCCAGCCACACAATGAAGCTTTGCAGGCAGTGACAGAGGACAATCTTTGCCAATTATGGCAGCAGAGAAGAGATTAGAGACAAAGTCAAGCCTCAGCCAAGTTGGAGTAGAGTGAAATTCTAGAAAAAGAAAATTCTAGAAATTCAGAGTTTGGAAAGGTAAAGCAAGTCAAAGCCTCACAAACCCGGCTGAACCCATACCGTTTGGAAGGAACGGCCGATTTAGTGGTCATGCTCATGACTCACATTTGTCATGGCCAACATTGTGGCCAACATATGCTTAAATGCCCAAGTGGGACAGAGCTTCATGGGATAGGCCTCAGTGATCAGAGCTGGAAACCAGAGGGAGGAGGGACTGGTAGTAGTGATCAACTCTGGCTCTTTCCAAGGTGAATTATAGGCTTAAATTTCAACCTATCGGTTTTAAATTGTCTTCTGGGAACTGCCTGCAACTACTGTGGTAATAATAGAAAAAATTTCTGTTAAAAAATAAAGCAAAACCCCCCCAAAAAAACTAGGGAAATCTCAAGGATTGTGTTAAAATTTAGACAAAACTTTCTGCTTCATACTCCTCACTGCTCTATAGAAAAGAAAGAAGTAAAGGATGGCTTTTCTGTGAATTTTTGTATCTGCTTATCCCTAAGCCTTTTGCTTTTCTCTTATTGCAAATGACCTGACATTTCCTGTAGTGCAGCTACTTAGCTTAGCTGAAGGGACAAGTAGATTTTCATCCTGGCTCTGTCCATTATCTGTGGACCTGTGTAAATGTCCTAATCACCACAAGACTTACTTTCCTTATCTGACACATGTGGACAATGTGTCCACTCATAAGTCAACTCATAAGACTGCTGTGAAGACTAAAAAAATAAAGGGTTTACTTACTGATATTGTGACAATTAATGATAAAGGCTCTATACAGTCCTGCTTTTAAGTACCCGATGCAAATAAGCACTTGACTAGAGAACCTATTTATTTTATTTATTTACTTACTTACTTAAAGATTTTATTTATTTATTTGAGAGAGAGCGAGCACGAGCAGGGGGAGTGGCAGGCAGAGGGAGAGGGAGAAGCAGACTTCCCTCTGAGCAGGGAGCCCAACATGGGGCTGGATCCCAGGATCTTGGGCTCATGACCCGAGAGAAGGCAGATGCTTAACTGACTGAGCCACCCAGGTGCCCCTGGAGGACCCTTTCAAAATAACACCATTTAATACTTTGCACAACCAAAGTCTAGTGCTCAAATTTTATGTAATATAATTATTATCTTGCCAGCTTCCTGGGCCCCACTTTCTACAACAGTGAAATGCAGTTATAAAGCCTATGAGGCTTCTAGAAGGTTAAAACCAGTCCTTATAATTACTTCCCAATTCTAAATTTTAGTAATTTCCCCTGTCTAGCCAATGGCTTTAAAAAATAAATTTCTGCATACAGAAAGGAATACATGGTCATTATAGGCAACGTAGGAATACAGAAAAGTAGAGGCACCTGGCTGGCTCAGTCAGAAGAGCTTGTGATTCTTGATCTCAGGATGGTGAGCTTGAGCCCCATGTGGGGTGTAGAGATTACGTAAATAAAAAAAACTTTTAAAAAAGGAAATAACAGAAAAAAGTAAAAGTAAAAAAGAATACGATAAAAATATTTCATGTTAATATTTTGGCAAACTTTTTACTATTCTTTTTTTTTTCTTAACTATTCTTTTTATATTCCTATATCCTGCTTTCCCCATTTCCTTAAAAATTTTTTCTACAGTATGACAGTCAATGGATGAAAATACTGTATCATAAGAATAGATCATCATTTAATTAATCATTACTTTGCACATTTGGAGCAATTTTTCATCTTTATAAATGAAATCCAGATGTTAACTGAGGGAATTTAAGTAATATTTTCTTAACTTTCTCTCCCTAATTTCACACCCTGTGGAAGTGAAAAGCCCTAGTGTCAGACAAATTTCCAGGGAGACTGCATTCTCATAGCAGGCCAGCTTTGGCTCTCTGCTCTTCCTGATACCAAGCTAGTTTAATTTCTGGATAGTTTTGTCCCCCTCTTCCTCTGCATGCCTGCCCCTCCCCAAGCTTACTCTGGCACGAAGCATAGACAGGACAAAGCCCTTCACACTTTTCCGGTGTGTGACAGCAGATCTAGGAGAGCTATGCTAGATCCTTTCCAGTGCTCTTCCAGAGATGGAATTCAGATTGGGACCGATTTCAAATCCATTTGTTTGCCAGATTGTATTTTCTGAACACAACACCACGGGGAGATGAAGTGGCCACATGAGGCCTCAGTCTCTTGGAATTATGTGTCAGATGACCTCGTGTGAGTGAAGCTGTTTGGCCAAAGGCCATGTACCTTTTTAAGTGTATGGAAACATTTTGCCAGGTTCCTTTCCAGAAATGTAATGTGAATTTAGACTCTCACCAGCAGGGTGTGGAATGACCATCACACAGCCAGGGACCTTTCAAGCAGCTGACGCTCCTAGTGCTTATGTTTCTACACTCAGCCCCATGGAGCTGTCCCTGCTGTCACAAACAGGACCCATATCTTTTAGCCACGCACACCCTCTGCACGAGGGGCATCCCACTATTTGAGAACTAATCACAGGGCATTAGAATGTCTTGTGTATGTGTCCGGCATCTTCTATAAACTGCTCTGTCATGATTAGGGTTGAGTCTTGCTCTCCTCTGTGACTTGAGCACTAAAACCAGTGACAGGTCTCTGATGCTGGGCAGATGTTCAGTGCACATGGCTGCCAGAGGTAGAGACCAGGCTGATGAGTGAAATCAACTGCATCTGAGCCATCAGGGGTCTCCAACTGACGTAGGCTCCTTCATGGCACGCTTGTCCTTGGCCTGATGAGTCTGAGCTAGCATTCTCCCCTGACCGCCTGTGATGTTCAAGCCCCAGTTGCTTGACTTTCTGCCATACCCTCACACACACACACATGCTGCTTCCTTCACTTGGCTTGTCCTTCCTCTCATTTTCCACCTAGAAACTTCCTTCTCATCCCTCAAGACTCAGTTCAGAGCTCAGCCTCATGTTATCTGCCCTAACATCTCCCAGGAAGAATTAGCCTCTTTCTTTAAGGTCCAAGAACTCATTATCTATAGCTCTTAGAGTATTTCCATATTACAGTGAATTTATCAATTTAGTTGCTTTCTCTTGCCATAGACCAGTGTTTTTCAAATTACAGGTCACAACCCATTAGTGTCTTGAAATAATGTTAGTTGGGGCATTTAATGTGTAAAAAACAAGCAAACAAACAATTGAGATAGAATAGACTAGAACAGGAATAGAGTACAGTTGTGTGGAGAAGAACAGATAGAAAAAAACGAATGCATTGAATATTTACCATAGTTTAAGTGTTGTCTGATGAAATTTGAGTGTGTTGTACGTGTATTCTCATTTGTGTGGTATACAGGGTTGTGATGTAAAAGGTATTTCTTACTTTGGGTTGTGGTTCAACTGCTTAAACCCCACCCCTCTAACTGTGAGTTTTGAGGGTAGGGACTCTGCCTTATTTATCTTTGTATTCCCAGATCCTTGACTGGAATCTAGTTTTAGTACACAACGAGCAAACCAAAATTTTAACATACAATGAATGAACGCACAAGTGAATGAATATACATAGGCACCTTTACACCAGAAGGAAGTTTGTCCGTTAAGAGCAAAATATCAGTGAGATAAAGCCTTGAGGCTATATTTGGTGAGGCTTTAGTGAATAAAATGCTGCTAACGATTCAGTCCCTTTAGTAAAACATCCGTCTCCAAACACACAACTGATGCCATCAGCAATTCTATTGAATAACTGACCACTTCATCTTTATAAAGTTCAAGCCTTCCTATTGGTATTTTGAAAATCCATTAAAATGATATGTAAAAGTCTTCAACCCTGGCACTGGAAGGCAGTTCACTTAAGCAAGCTGGTTCTGACCCTGCTTGGTTCAAATCCTGGTCTTGCTACGTATTAACTTTCTCAAGTCTGTGTTATTTCATATCTAAAATGAACGATGGGGCGCCTGGGTGGCTCAGTCACTTGAGTCAGTCGGAGTCTTGATTTTGGCTCAGGTCATGATCTCAGGCTCGTGGGATCGAGCCCGACACGTTAGACTCTGCCCTGGGTGTGGAGCCTGCTTGAGATTCTCTCTCTTGCTCCCTCTGCCCTTCCCCGCCCCCCTCACATGTACTTTCTGTCTCTCTCAAAAGTAAAATTAAATAAATTAAATTAAACATTAAATTAAATTTAATTTGAAAAAAGACAAAGTAGCTACACCACCAGCCCTAAATGCTTACTTTAATTGTAGCCGCTATGAGCATGCATCAGCTGCGGGCTGTTGGTGTTGTTAATTCCGTGTTAGCTATTGGTACATCATTGGAGTTATTGGTGGCAGAGATTGCTGATTGCCCACCTGATAGCAGATCTTTCCTTTGTCCTTATTCACAGAATTG
Organism: Callorhinus ursinus; assembly: GCF_003265705.2. NCBI lineage: Eukaryota > Metazoa > Chordata > Mammalia > Carnivora > Otariidae > Callorhinus > Callorhinus ursinus. The sequence goes on from NW_027397116.1 coordinate 1,321,024, forward strand.
CATCTTTATCTGGGCAGCCCTATAAGCAACTAAAACATTACACCCTGTTTCTTTGAAAGTATGTCATCTTTTGGGGGAACTTCAGGATCATTCTTCAAGGGAGGATATTCTTTGGACCTTCCCTTTTCCCCTTTCCCTCCACCTTCTTTCATTCTGCCTGGAATCTAGATATGGCAGCTGTAGCTGAAGCCACCAGCATGAGGAGACTCAAGGCAACCCTGAACGTGAAGGCCATGGGCTAACTAACGGTGGCAGATCAGAACTATGGAAGGAACTTTAGTGTCTTGGACTCAGCTTTGGACCACATCTCCAAAGTTCTCTTACAGGAGAACATATTTTAACTCTATCTTATTTAAGCCACTGTTTAATTCACATGATTCCAGGGAGATGGAATTACCATCTTCCTTCCACAGATGTGGAAGATGCAGCTGAGGGACTGAATATCATGAACAAGGAGAGCCGATGAGCAGATCAAAGCCAGGTCTGCCTGGTCCTAAAAGTTCTCCTCTTCCTGGTTAGTATTGTACATGTCTTAAGGCACACACATAGTTAATTTACTTAGTCAACAGATATCATTGAAAATATTGGGAATAACAATTAGTTTTCTATTATATCCAGCACAGATGAATTAAAGAATAGAATTAAAAATTATAGGGATATTAAGAAAACACGACACTTCAAATTCAGTTTATAAGGAGGTGCATCTTCTCTGACCACTGATGTTAGGGATTCTTCAGAAACAAAGTTTGAAAAACTATTGCCTCCTGAGAAACAGAGGTGGTCCCCTTGTTCCCCAAGGTCCTTTGCAAAGCAGTCAGCCTCTCATGGTGGTTGGGACAATCCCCATGTATAGTTTGCTGCGATATTCATCAACCTCTGCTTCTAGCATCATCCATCCTCTTTTCTCCTTTCTGGAGAATTTGTCCCCTCCTGTCCATTTACTCTTATTGGCAATAGAAGTACCTTGAGCTCAGCCTTGGAAATGCAATTTCTGAAAAGCCTCTGTAATCTTTTTTATTTTTCATTTTTAGAGTCATAGTCTATCCCTTCATAGTAGTTAACCTTATTTTCATATATATATATAAGTTCTCTAATTAAAATTTTGGGATACAGTTTCTTCTAACAGACCAAAATATACCCTAAACTCTAGTGTATGGCTTTGTTCTAGTCTCCTGCTTGATCACATTCTCTCCCCCTTTTTTTTTTTAATTCCTCTTCTTTTTTCAACCAACTTCTTATCTTATAAATTCCTTTTATAAAATCTTTTTATTCTTTAAATTTTTTAATTGTTATGTTAATCACCATACATTACATCATTAGTTTTGGATGTAGTGTTCCATGATTCATTGTTTGTGTATAACACCCAGTGCTCCACGCAGAACGTGCCCTCTTTAATACCCATA
>NW_027397116.1:1322526-1323452 GCF_003265705.2 Callorhinus ursinus
ACCAGGCTAACCCATCCCCCCAACCCCCTCCCTTCTAGAACCCTCAGGTTGTTTTTCAGCGTCCATCGTCTCTCATGGTTCGTCTCCCCCTCCATTTCCCCCCGTTCATTCTTCCCCTCCTGCTATCTTCTTCATCTTCTTTTTTTTTTCTTAACATATATTGCATTATTTGTTTCAGAGGTACAGATCTGGGATTCAACAGTCTTGCACAATTCACAGCACTCACCATACCACATACCCTCCCCAATGTCTATCACCCAGCCACCCATCCCTCCCAACCTCCACCACTCCAGCAACCCTCAATTTGTTTCCTGAGATTAAGAATTCCTCATATCAGTGAGGTCATATGATACATGTCTTTCTCTGATTGACTTATTTCACTCAACATAACACCCTCCAGTTCCATCCACGTCTTGCAAATGGCAAGATCTCATTCCTTTTGATGGCTGCATAATATTCCATTGGGTATATATACCACATCTTCTTTATCCATTCATCTGTCGATGGACATCTTGGCTCATTCCACAGTTTGGCTATTGTGGACATTGGGGCTATAAACATCGGGGTGCACGTACCCGTTCGGATCCCTACATTTGTATCTTTGTGGTAAATACCCAGTAGTGCAATTGCTGGATCGTATGGTAGCTCTATTTTCAACTTTTGGAGGAAACTCCATACTGTTTTCCAGAGTGATTCCACCAGCTTGCATTCCCACCAACAGTGTAGGAGGGTTCCCCTTTCTCCACATCCCCGCCAACATCTGTCATTCCCTGACTTGTTAATTTTAGCCATTCTGACTAGCCATTGAGGTTTTGATTTGGATTTCCCTGATGCCAAGTGATGTTGAGCACTTTTTCATGTGTCTGTTGGCCATTTAGATGTCTTCTTTGGAAAAATGTCTGTTCATGTCTTCTGCCCATTTCTTA
>NW_027397116.1:1328452-1330453 GCF_003265705.2 Callorhinus ursinus
GTATCAACTACCAAAACTGAACCAGGAAGAAATAGAAAACCTGAACAGACCTATAACCACTAAGGAAATTGAAGCAGTCATCAAAACTCTCCCAACAAACAAAAGCCCAGGGCCAGATGGCGTCCCAGGGGAATTCTACCAAACATTTAAAGAATTAATACCTATTCTTCTGAAACTGTTCCAAAAAATTGAAATGGAAGAAAAAATTCCAAACTCGTTTTATGACGCCACCATTACCTTGGTCCCCAAACCAGACAAAGACCCCATCAAAAAGGAGAATTACAGACCACTATCCCTGATGAACATGGATGCAAAAATTCTCACCAAAATACTAGCCAATAGGATCCAACAGTACATTAAAAGGATTATTCACCACGACCAAGTGGGATTTATCCCCAGGCTGCAAGGTTGGTTCAACATCCGCAAATCAATCAATGTGATATAATACATTAACAAAAGAAAGAACAAGAATCACAGGATCCTCTCAATAGATGCTGAAAAAGCATTTGACAAACTACAGCATCCTTTCTTGATCAAAACTCTTCAGAGTATAGGGATAGAGGGTACATACCTCAATATCATAAAAGCCATCTATGAAAAACCTACAGCGAATATCATTCTCAATGGGGAAAAGCTGAGAGCTTTCCCCCTAAGGTCAGGAACATGGCAGGGATGTCCACTATCACCACTGCTATTCAACATAGTACTAGAAGTCCTAGCCACAGCAACCAGAAAACAAAAAGAAATAAAAGTCATCCAAATTGGCAAAGAAGAAGTCAAACTCTCACTCTTTGTAGATGTTATGATGCTTTATGTGGAAAACCCAAAAGACTCCACCCCAAAACTGCTAGAACTCATACAGGAATTCAGTCAAGTGACAGGATATAAAATCAATGCACAGAAATCAGTGGCATTCCTATACACCAACAACAAGACTGAAGAGAGAGAAATTAAGGAGTCGATCCCATTTACAATTGCACCCAAAACCATAAGATACCTAGGAATAAATCTAACCAAAGAGGCAAAGGATCTGTACTCAGAAAACTATAAAATACTCATGAAAGAAATTGAGGAAGACACAAAGAAATGGAAAAATGTTCCACGCTCATGGATTGGAAGAACAAATATTGTGAAGATGTCAATGCTACCTAGAGCAATCTACACATTCAATGCAATCCCCATCATAATACCATTCACTTTTTTCAATGAAGTGGAACAAATAATCCTAAAATTTGTAGGGAACCATAAAAGACCCCGAATAGCCAGAGGAATGTTGAAAAAGAAAAGCAAAGCTGGTGGCATCACAATACCAGACTTCCAGCTCTATTACAAAGCTGTCATCATCAAGACAGTATGGTACTGGAACAAAAACAGACACATAGATCAATGGAACAGAATCGAGAGCCCAGAAATGGACCCTCAACTCTATGGTCAACTAACCTTTGACAAAGCAGGAAAGAATGTCCAACAGAAAAAAGACAGTGTCTTCAACAAATGGTGTTGGGAAAATTGGGCAGCCACATGCAGAAGAATGAAACTGGACCATTTGCTTACACCACACACAAAAATAGACTCAAAATGGTTGAAAACCCTCAATGTGAGACAGGACTCCATCCAAATCCTAAAGGAGAACACAGGCAGCAAACTCTTCGACCTCAGCCACAGCAACTTCCTAGAAATATCGCCAAAGGCAAGGGGAGCAAGGGCAAAAATGAACTATTGGGACTTCATCGAGATAAAAAGCTTTTGCACAGCAAAAGAAACAGTCAACATAACCAAAAGACTACTGACAGACTGGGAGAAGATATTTGCGAATGACTTATCAGATAAAGGGCTAGTATCCAAAATCTATAAAGAACATCAAACTCAACACCCAAAGAACAAATAATCCAATGAAGAAATGGGCAGAAGACATGAACAGACATTTTTCCAAAGAAGACATCCAAATGGCCAGCAGACACATGAAAAATACTCAACATCACTCGGCATCAGGGAAATCCA
>NW_027397116.1:1330553-1331330 GCF_003265705.2 Callorhinus ursinus
TCCATCCAAATCCTAAAGGAGAACACAGGCAGCAAACTCTTCGACCTCAGCCACAGCAACTTCCTAGAAATATCGCCAAAGGCAAGGGGAGCAAGGGCAAAAATGAACTATTGGGACTTCATCGAGATAAAAAGCTTTTTCACAGCAAAAGAAACAGTCAACATAACCAAAAGACTACTGACAGACTGGGAGAAGATATTTGCAAATGACATATCAGATAAAGGGCTAGTATCCAAAATCTATAAAGAACATCAAACTCAACACCCAAAGAACAAATAATCCAATGAAGAAATGGGCAGAAGACATGAACAGACATTTTTCCAAAGAAGACATCCAAATGGCCAGCAGACACATGAAAAATACTCAACATCACTCGGCATCAGGGAAATCCAAATCAAAACCTCAATGAGATACCACCTCACACCAGGCAGAATGGCTAAATTAACAAGTCAGGATACGACAGATGTTGGCGGGGATGCGGAGAAAGGGGAACCCTCCTACTCTGTTGGTGGGAAAGCAAGGTGGTGCAGTCATTCTGGAAAACAGTATAGAGGTTCCTCAAAAAGTTGAAAATAGAGCTACCATATGACCCAGCAATTGCACTACTGGGTATTTACCCCAAAGATACAAATGTATGGATCCGAAGGGGTACGTGTACCCCAATGTTTATAGTAGCAATGTCCACAATAGCCAAACTATGGAAAAAGCTAAGATGTCCATCGACAGATGAATGGATAAAGAAGAGGTGGTATATATATACAATGGAATATTATGCAG
>NW_027397116.1:1331430-1467112 GCF_003265705.2 Callorhinus ursinus
GTGATGGGTATTAAAGAGGGCACGTTCTGCATGGAGCACTGGGTGCTATATGCAAATAATGAACTATGGAACACTACGTCAAAAACTAATGATGTAATGTATGGTGATTAACATAATAACATTTTAAAAAATTAAAATAAAAAAACCTAGCCAAAAATAAATTTAGATAGTTTCCTTATTTCTCTTTATAAAGACTTCTCACAGTAGTATTCTATGTGGAAAATCTGTTAGAGAGGGGTATAATATCCAGCCTCTCCAAATCTTACTTGTTTATAGATGCCTTTTTCATGGAATACTTCAAAGGACTCTTATATAGAATAGAGGCTACAAAATGCTATTATAAAGTATCCTCCTAGCAAGATTTTGCTTAAAATTGCAACAACTCAGATATTCCTTCTAAAACTTTCATAAGAGAGGGGTAATGTTTTTGATGATCCAAAGCTACTTGTGCCAAGGACAGTGTGATTTATGTACTGGAGGAAAAAAGACCCATGAGCTGTCGTGAAGGAGGAGGAGGTATTTGCCAAGTGGACAAAGCTTTAGTATTTATTTGAGATCATTAAATGTGTAAAGACATCATCATCAGAGAAATTTCACAGTTACAATCAGTGAAGATTTTATGGCTGATTCAATCTGATAAACATGTATTGCATTCCAATCATTGGAAAGAGCAGAACTCATGAAAACATGTTTACTGTCTTAGAGCAGTGGATAATCTAATGATGAGAAAGATATAAAAATTAACAAAGAAAACACATTTTATATATGCTATTAGTAGAAGTGTAAGGTGCTATATATAAGCACAGAGGAAAGAGACTTTAACTTTGCTTTAGTTGAGTGAGTGAGGGGAAGGATTGGGAGATGATGACTTCCAGTGGTGGAGGTCAGTGGAATTCTATTACCTTTCTCACTCCAGACTGGTAGCGGAAGTAGGACAGACTTGCAGAGTGACATGAATGAAGGCTGAGTGAGGGTAATCACACTTTATTACCCTTTGGATGACACATTTGTACCCTTTTACTTTTTTTTTTTTTATCAAGACTTCATGGACAGGATTAACAGGCGAAAAATACAGGAAGGAAAAAGGCTTTTTTGTCAGTCTTTGGAATTTAAGATCAGTAAAAGGGAAGATTAGACAATTGTTTTAAGAGTCTCTTTGCTTCAGTTTACTGGTGGGAGGGAAAAGGGTTCTGTCAATCTCATGTAATGTGCCCTGAAATTTTTAGTGTTTTATGCTTCTCAAATTAGTTTTGATTACTCAGGAAAAAATTATTGCCACCTTCCTTTGCGTGGTGTCCTGTGGGTTAGGAAGGAAACAGAGTCCTAGGGAGTTTGCACCACATAGAATCCAGTCTCACTCTCTTGGTTACAGAGACAAAACTGGGGTTTGGAGAGACAAGTGATTAGCCAAAGAGTCCTGCGTTTAGACCCAGGGAAAGGTAGGAAGACAGCCTATGTTTCAGAGGGCTCCTTGTGACTGTTCTCTGGCCCATACCTCCTGGAGACCAGGCAGAGGAGTACACAGGGCAGAGGGGAAACCTGTCCCCATCGCCTTGTGTCTAAGCTAAACCACGAGTCCCTGGAGTCCTGCACTTCCTCCCAAATGGCCCAAAGCCTGGCTCCAGGGCCTGCGGGGGTCCCGAAGGGTCCATCCTTCTGACAGTGGAACCTTGCTGTTGATGCAGGTGCTACCAGGCCTAAAGGGGGAGCTGTTTGCGGCAGGAGGGTATCTGCTTGGATGTGTGACCTAGGTGTTCACCTACCCATTTTGAGGCCCCTTGTGGTGCTTGGGGAGAAAAAGGGAGCCGGGCTTCAGAGTTAGGGCTAGAAACTGTCCCTCCCCCACATATTCTTATATTCCAAAGGAGAAAAGTTCCAGATTCATTCCTGAATTGCCAAGGTAGGAGGACAGATAACATTTTATTTTACAGTTTGTTAGCTTGATTTATAGTAAATATTTAGACCAGCAGTTCTCAAAGTTGTTGGCCTCAGGACCCCTTTACACTCTTAAAAATTAGTGAAGACCCCCAAAGAGCTTTTTTTTTAATGTGGATAGTATCTATTTATCACTTTAGAAATTAAAACTAAACATTTTATTTAAATGCAATATTCAATATTAAAATATTTACTTATTTAAAATAACAAGTAGAAACCCATCCCTGTTAATATAAAATTTTTTAATGAAAAGTGCCATATTTTTCAAAAAAAGGGAGAGGCGTAGTATTATTTTACAGTTTTACAAATCTCTTGATTGCTTGATTTAAAAGAAGGCAGCTGGATTCTCCTGTTTCAGTATTCAGTGTGTTGTAATAAGTAATCTTGATCAAAGTATCTGAAAAGACTATGGCCTTGCGTAGATACATAATTGGATAAAAGAAGGAATATTTTAATAACCTTTTCATATAATTATTGATATTTTTCTTTGTTTTTACATCCAAACTTGGTTAAGTGGTAACTTCCCAAAGAGTTTGTGCAGTGTAAATCTGAAGTTATATCAAGGAAATTATAGTATTTTGTTACATTAAAATCCACCAATCTTTCTTGCATTTTGAATGGTTTTTTACCCATGGATGATTTTGGTCTTTTGGAAAATAATACTTCGATGGTTGTGTGGTTCTTCTGAAAATTGACATATGTCCTTATACAATATTTAAAAAATCTATGAATATCACCAGTCATCTCATCAAAAAAGTCATGATGTATTAGAAAGTCATTAAGCCCATGGAAGACGCAAGTTTTCGAAAATTTTAATTTTCAGTGGAAAGCTCCAATTTTACCTTTGGGAACAAATACTGTCAGTTGTTTTCCATGAAAGGATGGACTCATTTCATTCATTTTTGAGAAAATGTCTATCAAATACCTATGTCTGCATTGCCGTAGTTTGGGTGTCAGTCATTTCTTCAGGTAAAATAATGTTGATGTCAGAACTAAGGCTGTGAGAAAATACTGGGCAAATCTTCCCACACCTCAGCGGGAATCCAAGTACCAAACTGGCCTCGTGGTCATTACATTCTTCACCCACAGAAAATAAAAAGCCAGTTTATCTCTCTCTCTCTTTTTTAAAAGATTTTATTTATTTGAGAGAGAGAGAGAGAGAGAGAGGGAGAGAACACAAGCAGGGGGAGGGGCAGAGGTAGAAGCAGACTCCCCACTGATCAAAGAGCCCAGCGCGGGGCTGGATCCCAGGACCCTGGGATCATGACCTGAGCTGAAGGCAGATGCTTAACCAACTGAGCCACCCAGGCACCCCCAAAGCCAGTTTCTCTTAAAAATGTTCTTGATAAAAACAGTGGACAGTAAAAATAATGAATTTCCTTGAATCTTAACCCTTCCATTGATGTCCTAAATACCCTGTGAGTAATGGAAGGCCCTCTGCTGGGGTTGTCTCAAGGAACAGCACTTGTGTGAGACAGAAGATGAACCCCAACCTTTTTTCAGGAAACATGATTTTTACCTGAAAAAAATGACTGCTGTTTGGTTTTTTTTTTTTTTTGCCTTAAGTCATGAAAATAAATGTTAGGGGTTGTATCTGTTCTGTTGCCAATGGTTATTTACAAAAAAAAAAAACAACAAAAAACCAGAACATATGCAATATAACTAAGTATAGGTATTTTTACTATATATTCTATGTATTAGTATTCGGTTTGTACGTATATATACAAATTGCCACACCCTGTGAGCATCTTTATCACATGATGCTCAGATACCTCAGTCTCAGTTTGGTCCAAAGCGAAATCACCGTCTGGGAGATCGGGCTCCAAGAGAGTTCCTGGAAGGGGAATGGAGGGGGCTGAAGTGACTGGGGAGAGCCGTGCCCATAATAACCACACTTCAGAGGAGGCCGTACTCTTGTCATCCTTCACAGGCCCCTTAGGATATTGTAATGGCAGAAATTTTTAAATCAAATTTGGTGGTATTCAGAAAAGAGGAATAAAGCACAGTGCTCCAAGCAACCCTTTGTCCAGGCAAATGTCACCCAAACCAAGGTACAGAGCTCTCCCCAGACCAAACTGCCGCCCTGTGTTCCTACCCATGATCCTCCCCTGCACCCACACTTTGTGATCGGCGTTGATTCCCCTTGCCTCTACCTTCTCTCAATTCCCTCCTTCCTGCTAAAACCTTTGTTCAGATATACGTCATCTCCTTCCTTGTTTCCTGGGTTTGACTCTGACTCTTTTTACACAGAGCTGATCATGTCACTCCCCAGATTCAAATTCTACAGCAGCCTTGCAGCACCTGCAGGAAAAAGCCCATGTTCCTTAGCTGATGTATCTGATAATTGCCTGAGCCTAGAGAAGAACTTGCTGCTCTATCCCACCTTACCTCGTGGTCTTAACTGTGTGCTTGCTGTTTTCTGAATGCACGGGCAGTTCAATGCCCTCTGCCTTTCTGTAGGATGTTCCCCGTCTGAAATATTTTTCTACTCATGTGACACATACGAAAACATCTTTTTCAGAACTCGGTGCAAGAGTCACATCCTTGTAGGCTGTGAATATTGTGACAGAATAAGAAATATTTCTTTGGTCTTTGCCCCTGTTTCCTGACAGGGAACTCCTAAATCCCTTGGAATTTCCTAAGTGATAGGAGCATCTTTTGTTCTAATGAGGGGACTTTTGCAGGTCCCTGGATAGCTTCTGGTCACCAGAAAGACCACGCCAAGATTAGAAGCGTAGAACTTTCAGCCCCATCCCATCCCCAACCTCCAGGGAGAGGGAGAGGGGATGGAGATAGTTAATAACCAATAATGCCTGTGGGCTGAAACCTCCAAAAAAATCCCCTAAACGACGGAGTTCAGGGAGTTCCTGGGTTGGTGAATGCATCCACAAACCAGAAGGGTGTTGCATCCCAGCTCCAGGGGCACAGAAGCTCCTGTGCTCAGGATGCTTGGACCTTGCTCTGTATGTCTCTTCATCTGGCTGTTCATTTGTATCCTCAGTAAGAAATTGATAATAGTAAGTAAAGCACTTTCCTGAGTTCTGCGAGATGTTCTAGCAAACTATTGAAACTGAGGAGGGTATTGTGGGGACGCTGGCTCAGAGTCATTCAGTTAGAAGTGCAGGTGGCAAGCTGGGACTCGAGGCTGGCATCTGAAGTGGGGGCAGTTTTATGGGACTGAGCCTTTAGCCTGTGGGGTCTGTGCTAACCCTGAGGAGTTAGTGTCAGAACTGCATTGAATTGTAGGACACCCAGTTGGTGCCTGGAGAGTTGGAGAATTGGTTGGTATAGGATATTTGGTTGTTTTTTTGTAATCCCAGTATTAGCACATGGTAAGTACTCAGCAAAATGTTTTTAAATAAATAGTGTCAAGTACTTTTCTGAGTTTTGTGGCACTACAGGCTAAAGAGAAGTCAGTATATCTGAAAGACATGGAGAAGAAAATGGACGACAAACTTGAATGACTTCTTAATTTTGCCAGATTTCCCCATGTGGGACCTTTCCCTTTACATGGGCAATTGGAGATTCCACTGTGTAGCCTGGAGTTGTGTAAGTTATGAGGAGAATGGCCTTGAGCTTGTGGTATATGTCAACAATCCACATAAATGATGAATTTGCTATTACTTTGCTTTTTAAAGCTGAGTCACTTTGCTTAGAGAAGACTTGGCATTGAGGCATCCTGCTAGGGATGGGGTCAACTTCTGTGGATTGAAGAGAACCTGGGAGGGTCAATGGGGGGGCCAGTGTACACTGAGATGGACGGGGGGAATATGCCTGATGGTCCAAACTGTTTTTGCGAAGTAAGGAGTCAGCTTTCCCTTAACAAAGTGAAGAGGTGATTTAAGGAAGAATTAATCTTTAATTTTATGGAATAAATGAGGTGGGAGTGTATTTAGGCTGGTAATGAGAGAGAAACACAAATGTTGCTAACTACCACATACCAGGTTAGAGCATTAATGAATCAGTTCTGCATGATGATCTTAAGTGTTAGGCACAGGGAAGTCTTATTATCAGTTTTTAGAGAGGGAAATAGAGGCTTCGAAGAAGAAGTTGACTTGTTCAAGGTCACACAACCAATTTATGGCAGCTGTAAAAAGACAGCTCAAGTTTTTACTTCAGTCCCTTTAAGTGTGCCTTACTGTTTCCTCAGTCCCGGCAATGTGTTCTCCCACATGCCAGAGCCTGGGAGGCATGAAACCAACTTGTAGGATGTTCCTGAGGGAGATATTTGTGTGTAGATAATAGCCTTGGGAACCAAAATAGAAAACCAACAGCACAAGACAACAGGTAAAATCGAAAGGCACCCACCTCCTGACAATGTAGCTACATCGTCTCAGATGATAGGGACAATGAATTCTGCACCTCAGTTCCCCCGTGGGCTCTTCTTCAGGAAAAAATGCTCCATGGTGCATTTTATGTGGCTAAAAAGCCAGGCAGAGAGTCCTGCAAAGACAGAGCCACAGTTTACCTTGGCAGGCTCAGCCTTGTAAAGTGTTGCCTCAGTCCAGCTGTCTCAGACATAATTTCTTTTAATTCTTCCAAAGAACTTTACATGGTAGATTGTACTCATCCCATTTCAGATAGTAACATGAGTATGGACATGGAGATAGAGTGTCTTCTGAGCTGAGGTCCCAGCATACAGTGTTAGTCACAGCTCAGAGGGGCCTGACCTCTGTAAGGAGGGACACAGGACCCAATCAGATGTTGTGGGTTGAATTGTATCCTTACCCCAGAACCTGTAAATGTGGCCTTATTTGGAAATGGGGTCTCCATAGATGTAATCAAGTTAAAATGAGGCCATCCTGGATTAGGGTGCTCCCTAATCTAATGTGACTGGTGTCCTTATAAGAAGAGGGAAATTTGGACACAGACACACAGGGGGAATGTCATGGGATGATGGACACAGAATCTGGAGAGATGGGTCTAAAGGCCAAGGAGCACCAAAAATTGCCAGCAATCATCAGAAGCTAGAAGAGACAAGGAAGGATTCTCTCTAGAGGCTTCCAAGGGAGACTATGGTCCAGTTGACACTTTGATTCAGACTCTCATGCGCAGAACTGTGTGGGAGTATATTTCTGTTGTTGTAAGCCCCCGAGTTTGTATTTTGTTATGGTGGCCACATGAAACTAATAAATCGGTATATTCTTAAGAGGTATTGTTGGATGGGAAATGGCAGCTGGTCCTTAGGCTGGGATATCATGCTTCTACTAAGTGGAATTATGGAACCAGTAGCGTAAGCTCCCTGTCACCTAGAAGACAAAATTGAAGTTCCATGAGGTCCTTTAAGATCTGGCTCCTAGCTACCTGTCCAGCTTAATTTTGCCACTCCCTTATGCTCTAGGCACACTGACAAACCCATGTTTCCCAAAAGGCCACACTCTTTCAAACCCCTAGACAACTCACACCGTCCGCTCTTCTCAGAATGCCCACTTCTCCACTTGTCTCCCTGGTGAGTGCCTCCCTATGTTGTCGAAAACCGACCTGCATGCTTCGGAGCCACAATGTAACTGAGAGAGTTTGAGAGACAGAGGAACAATAGCTTTATTGCTTTATTAGGCAAAGGAAGCTGCAGTAGGCTATGGCCTACAAAAAACAGCAAGCCTGCCTGGAGGAAGGTGCTAGGGGTTTTCAAAGGGAAATACAGGATCTAGCTGGTTTTGACAGGAATCATCTACTTGCTTCCAACCTCCTTTGTCTTGTCTTCAGGGTGGTACTGGGTTCCTGAAACAAAAGGCTAAGAAGGGAGGAGGGGAGGTTTGCCAAAGAGAGGGAAAAGTTTACCTTAAAAATCAAGCTTCCGTGAAGCATTAGTGCAGACATTTTGATTTTTGTTCAACTTTATGCTTTTAAGTGATTTCACCTACTCTGTATGTCTCAGCTCAAGCATCACCACCTCTGCGAAGGCAGCTTCCTCTGACTTCCTACACAGATACTGCCCATGTGTCCCTCTGACAAATTATCATAGCAGTTGTAACATTTCTTATTGTTCTATTTAACAATTAACTTTTGTGTTAACACCTTCAAAGGACTCTCGTGAAAGGCAGATGATCAGAGTCTTCCCAGAAGTGGGCTTGTGCTCTAGACTTTCCCACCTGACTGAAGGTTGGGTAGAAGTCAGTGAACTGATTTCTACAGGGAAAAGATACACACAATATTACCCAGCTCCTGAGTCTCCATACAGCTTCTCTAACTCAGGACCCTCCACCAGGGCACGACTGGTATTGTGGACAGGATGGTTCTTTGTTGTAGGAGTTATTTATGTGCATTGCCTCTCCGGTCACCACCCACTAGATGCCAGTAGTATCCCCCCACTGAAAATGGCTCCAGACATTACCACACGTCCCCTGGAGGGCAAAATCACTCTGATTGAGAGTCGTTGATATGAATGATAGAGACAGTGGTTAAAAAGCCAGACAGAAGACCGAAAGCAGGGCAGAGGATGAGCTATTGACCCTTCCACATTTTAATATGGAAACCATCCTTAAGTAAGGCCACATGGGCTCATCCAGCCCTGAGTTTCTAGCCCAGCTCTGCTGTTTAATAGCTGTGTGATTCTGGGATCTGTTGTTTGCCTCTATGAGTCCTGATTTCTCATCCGGGTTATTGACAGGATGGACCAACTGAGAAAACATCTGAAGTGCCTGACTAAAGCCCTGGCACATAGTGGGTTTTCAATAAAAGTCATTTCCTTTCATCTTTCCCATTGCATTGGGAGTGGATACAAGAGGAACCCCGGAGAACTTGATGCTCTGTCCCTGGCAACATTCACCTGCGATGAATAAGCAACTCGAGGCAAGAGTTCTCTATTTCCAGGGCAGAGAAGGGGGTAGGTTGAGGATGGTAGTGGCGATGCCTGGTTGGGCAGGTAGGGATGCCAGGCATTAGAAACAGAAGCAAAAGCTGTTTTGGGAGCCTTGAGAAATGACAATCTGAGTCACAGGGAACTAGAAGCTGCAACATGGAGAGGCACTTAAATTTAATTTACAGGGAGAAAAGCAAGGCACAGATGAACATTGCTCCCATGACATGCACTCGTAACCCTCTGACAAGTCCAATCTGAACTTGTGTGTGTAACCTGTGGTCCCACATATAACTTCTTTTGTTCCATTTACACTTGAGTGGGAGCATGCCATATGGTGCCACTTGCGAAAGGAGTTTTGGGGGCAGGTGTTAATCCAAGGTACTGCCCCCATCACACCCACATACTACATACACACGCATGTGCGTGCATGCACACACACAGTCTCCTTCCCCTGGGCAGAACTGCTATATTAGGTGGGACCTGTGAGCCCAAGGCACAACAATAAAACAGTAATCATTGGAAAATGAATGCACAAAACAACGCAGACTCACTGCTCTACTTACCTAATTACTTTGCTCTTGAGATATTTTTGTTTAAAGCCATGGAGATAAGAGTAGTATTGCCATAGCAACCTCCTGTTGGATGGTGTTCAGCATCTCCAAGCAGATTAAATCGCCCACAGTTCCCATCAGCAGTGCTCTAGTGGCATAATTTCTAATAGCCTGGTGCATTTTCCCACTTGATTTTTATAAAGTAGAATGGAAAATGGATACCCACTGGCAAAAAGGCCCAGCCATTTCTATGTGAGTCTCTAACGAGGCTTCAAAGAGACCTAACTTCAGAGAACAGCTGTGAGCTATCAAGGAAAGCACGGGAATCAGAGTCAGAAGATCTGGACTCCAACCTGACTAGTAATTACTTATTAGCACTTACTTAACTAATTATTAATCTTCAATAATTCCCTAACTTGGGCTCTCTGGACTGTGTTTTTTTCCTCATCCGAAAAAAGACTTAAAATTGTTTTCCTTCCCCTCAAGCCATCCCCAGCCCAGAGCCTGCTCTGAAGGCTACAAAAGAAGGTGCATATGGCAGCACATGGGCGCTGTGCTGGGTCAGGAGGGAGGACGTGGATTTTCTGGGATTTGAGCCAGTTTTCAGAACCTCCAAGACATGACCAGTGCATGTTTCCTGATTTCTTGCAGATCTCTAAATATCTCTCACATTGTGTTGGTGTAAGCTTTATAGAAACCATTTCTTCCTTTCCTGATTTTTAACCAGAGAGACTTTTGATCTAGAGAGTAAAATTTCATAGAGAATGAGAATAATCCCCAGGGTGCTTTCTTGGATGGATAATCAAATAGAAATGTACTTCCTTTTCAAAGACTTCCAACAGCAAACTCATCTCCATTTTCTCCAAGGAGGGAGAAATAAGACACATTTCCTTGATCGAAATGTGAAAATGGGGTGCCTGGGTGGCTCAGTTGGCTAAGTGTCTGCCTTCAGCTCAGGTCATGATCTCAGGGTCCTGGGATCCAGCCCTGAGTCAGGCTCCTTGCTCAGCGGGGAGTCTGCTTCTCCCTCTCCCTCTGCCCCTCCTCCGCTTGTGTTTTCTCTCTCAAATAAACAAGTAAATAAAATCTTAAAGAATGTGAAATCATCTTGGAAACTGAGAAAACGTTGTGAATATGTACGAGGACACTGCACAGGCAGGTTTTGTCTCCATAGGTTTAAAGGGGCCAGAATATAGTGGCTGCCCAATAAATGCCCATTCTGTAGATGGATGGCAGTGGCTGGGGTCAGAGGTAGTGAGACAGGTGTCAGTTATCCAAGAGAAATGCAGTGCCTGAACACAAGTAGAGCTTGCCAAAAAGAGAGAGCAAGAGAAAACTCCTCCTCTGTCAACATGTTTTCCTTCCATCCCACCTTTTAACCAGCATGACAGATCAGAAAGACAAGGAGCAAAAATAATAAACATAAAACTGTAACGAATAACCTCCACCTCTAGTTTTGGGTAAGATACTAATTTGGCAGCTGAAATCATGATGGGATTTAAAAGCAAAACTCACCATAGCACTACTGTTTGAGATGCAACTTTTGAGGTTATCAGAGCACACCCTGAATGGGCTATCCCTCCTCCCCTGCTCCCATGTCATTATTTGTGTGTGTCTATTTTTAAAGCTAGGACCCTTCTTTTTTGTCTTTTCATCAGCCACAACACTTAGCCCTGTACTTTTGACTTAGAGTTAGACCAAAAATGTAGCTAATAACAATCATGGCCTCATTTTTCAGTTACCTGAAATGTAAAATGAAAAACATCTTCGCTTCAAGACTTATTACCAAAAATCTTTCTAAAGTGCATTAGCCCACTCTCTGCCTTAAGGGGGAAAGTGTGATGAGCATAACTGGATCTCTGGTGACTCAGTGGCTCCTATGGGAGCATGAACATTAATTCCCATTTATCAGTGGGGTTCTCAGGAGATGGGGGTTAAGGCCTAGAGACCGAGGTTGGGCCAACTGTGTGCCCATTTCAGATCCCAGTCTGGAAGCTTTGAAAAATAGATTTTTAATGTAAATATTCCCCCTGCCCCCTGCCCATAACTTGACTTTTCTTCCTAAAAATTGAATACCGTTTCAACAGTACAACAGAAAATTAAGGTGTGTAGAGTTCATCAAATCTAAGTTTTATTTGCCCCCTTTCCCCTCTAATTCAACAAGTACAGTCATTTCTGTTGTATCCAATTAATGCGGGCCTCACACTGTCAAACCTATTGAGAGCTTGTAGGACAGGTCCACATAGTAGACCCTGAGACATAGTGTCAGTTTTCTCTGTTCATCCTATACTTGCCCAGCTTCCAATCATTGTCCTAGAACACAGGTCTCTGTGCTGCTCACTCTATTTTCCTGGGACAAGGGCAACACTTTTTAACAGGTGAGTCAGCCTGCCTTCCCCTCCCCCAAACCCAACCCTCTGAAAAGAGTCATGGCCACTGTTGTGCTCAGGCTTTCGGGAGACGAAACCAGATGCCAAGTACTTCTTGTAAATGGGATAGAGGAAGGGTCTGAAGCTGCTGAAGATGACAGACAATAGGACAGAAGAGGAAGGGGGAATTTATAAGTGCAGCACTGGTTATGAATTGGCAATGTGTAAGATTGGAATCCATTTTTGATTATTTTTATTTTTATTTTTTAGTGAGAGAGAAAGAGAGTGCAAGCATGGGGAGGGGCAGAGGGAGAGAGAATCTTAAGCAGGGTCCACACCCAGGACAGAACCTGACATAGGGCTTTATCTCACAACCCGGAGATCATGACCTGAGCCAAAATCAAAAGTCGGATGCTTAACTGAATGAGGCACTCAGTTGCCCCCAATTTTCAATAATTTTTGCTTGATGTTCTGCGGAAGTTTGTATGTGGCACCAAGAGGGATCCTGGGATTAGCTCAAGTTGTCTTCTATTTCTTGAAATCATAGTCATAATTCCAAGGCTTTCTGGATGACACGTCTTCTATAAAACCCTTCCTGTTTTTTCCTAAGTTGGTACCATCTCTCTCTCTTCTCCTCTGAAACTCCTTGGCATCCTGTACCTCTTTAGTGACACTCATCTGACATGATTTTGTATTGTGTTAACTTCACATTTAATTTCTTCCTTTTATAAGACTGTAATGTGCCTGCGAACAGATTGCAATTTTCTCATCTGTATAGTCTGTGCTATGAAACCATCGAATTGAATGTGCTTAAAATGAGCAAAGGTAAATCCCGATGCTGTGAATGTCTTGTGGGGTCTCCCAAGCCAGTCTCGCCTTCCATTCTCAGTGGATACCTCCGTCCATCCAACTGCCTGAGTTTCTCCTCTCATCTCCTAAGTCCAATAGATCAAAAATTTTAATTCATTTGACCTCCAAAATATTCCTCTGGTGCAACTACCTCCCCCATCTTCTCCTTCTCACTCTTGCCTGGGGTCAGTCAACTTTTTCTGTAAAGAGCCAGGCAGTAAGTATTTTAGGCTTCCAGAAGCACACACAGGCTCTATTGCATGTTCCTCTTCCTTTTGGTGGTTGTTTTTACAACCCTTTAAAAAATGAAAAAAACAGGGGCGCCTGGGTGGCTCAGTCAGTTGGGTGTCTGCCTTCGGCTCAGGTCATGATCCTGGAGTCCTGAGATCGAGTCCTGCATTGGGCTCCCTGCTCAGTGGGGAGTCTGCTTCTCCCTCTGCTGCCCCTCCACCCTGCTCCTCTTCTCTCTCTCTCTCTGTCTCTCTCTCTCAAATAAAAGAATAAAATCTTTTAAAAAATGAAAAAAAATTCTCTGTTCTTGGGCCCTGCAGAAACCAGCTGTTGGCTGTGGCTCACAGACTCCCTGCCCTCACCAGAGCCACCCTAACTCCTCACTTCTAGTGTACTCTGCCATTCATGCTCCAGAATAATGTTTTAAAGAATGCACATCTGACTCCTGTCCCCTCCCTGCTTAAAGTCTTACAATGGCTTCTTTGCTTTTCTTGGGGAATATTGAAATCCCTTGGCATGGCCAACCAGACTGTCCTTAGCTGGCTTCTTCCTCCATCTCTCACCACATTACTTACTCCCTTCCTTGACTCTGACATTCTCACTCCTGCTTCCCAGCCTGGGAGGGTGATATTTCTTCTACTTGGAACATCCTTCCCCCTTATCCCTTTCCCTGTTGACCTTGACCATTCTTTCAAACCTCAACAAAACTGTCATATCATTAGTTGGGTTCTCTTTATTATATGTCCCACTGAGTCCTTGTCTTACCTGGAATCCCCCAGAAGTAGATGCTGGATGAGGATTCACGTGCAAGTGCTCACGGGAAGAACTATGAAGACGTTGGGGGTCAGGGGAGGCCCAGTGAGTTTGTCCCGATCCTCTGAGGAGCAGATACCAAGATGGGATTAAGCATTTGAGAGTTTTTACTAGGGAAATACCTATAAGAGGAAATGGGTACGGGGAGTCAGGACAGGCTGGGAGAGTCATAGGGCTGGGAGGCAGGTCTGACCCTAAGTGAGGAAGAAAAGGAAGGGGAGCTGGTGGGAGACAGCTCTAGGCTCAGTCCAAGGAAAATTCGCTGAGACTGTCGAATAGACCTTGAGCCAAAGTCGCCCGTCCGAGGAGTCCCGTGTCTCCCACTCTTGAGTCCCTTCACACTCATTGGCTAGGAGCAGCTGGGGGGGCTGGGGCCTCAGTACAAACCCAGTGAGGAATTTCAGAGGCAGTCGCTGGGGCCATCTGTCAATTATGCTCCTTGTAGTTGGATGTCTGTGGGGGACACCTAGCAAGGGTACAACTGCATCAAAGGCCCAGCCTCAGGGGAACTCTGTAGTATGAATTATGGCTCTGGCTTTGTTACCCTGGAAAAGCAAGTGACCTTGGCTTTCACAGTCTACTGCCAATCACTGGGAGAAGGCACTTAAACTCCTAGGCAACTCCCCCTTTTTGAGCTTGCTGCCAAAGCTGCCCCAGTATTTTGAAGGTGGTCCTCCAAAGAGAGAGTCAGGTGCAGGTGAATAGAAGTGAAGGCATCAGAAGTTGGGGGGAGAAGCTCACAGAAACAGTAAAAGGGATTCAGGAGAATCTTGTCAGAGCACCAAGAGTGTCTGCTACAATCCTGTTATTCTCTTTTTTTCTCAGTACCCCCATAATGATGTGATACTTCATGTCTGTATTTTGTGCTGGATTATAATTTCTGTGAGGTCAGCAATTATATCTGTCTCATTCCCTGGGTCCAGCTTAGTGCCCAGAACATAGTAGAAGCTAATTAACTATTTGCCGAATTCTCCCTAAAAATGACCAGAAATCTGCTCTGCTTATATGAACCAAATCCAAATGCTTTTGCCATTAATAGGAAGATGAGTACATTTAAAGAAACATATATGAGCAAAGTCACCCTTGGCCTGATCTATGTGCCCATAATCCTTGTGCCACCCAGCCTCCACAGGCCTTTCTGTTCCCGAGCACTGGTAATGGTATTTAGAGCCTGGGTAATGCAGCTGAAGCTTTATTCCATTTACTGCATTCTCACTGCTTCCAGCAGCCCCTTAAGGCAATCAACAATAATGGAAGCTGTCACTTCCTGTATTTCCATCTGTGGCCACAGTCGTGGATTCTCCAACTGTGATACCCTAAAGGAACTGACCTAAAGAAATCACTGATCTCATTTGTTTTCTCCCCTTTGAGTGTTCCCGGCTGGTGGGTTGTTTCGAGTGGCTAGAGCAGAGCTGCTCCTATAGGCGCCGCTTTATTCCCTCTGGTAGTCAGTTTCTTCATGATGGAGTGAAAGAGAAACTGGACTTATCTGTCAAACGACTTCCTTTCAACTGTCACTCGCTCGTTGTGTGATTTTGGACGAGTCATTTCCTCGTGGTAGACCTTGTCAGAAATATCTGCTGCCCCTTCCAGGGGACAGATTATGCTTGTCTGCCCCTCGGACATCAAGCTTGGTTATGTGATTGGCTTTGACCAATGACATATAAACAGAACTAATGTATATCACTCCTAAGAAAAAGCTTTCATTGAATACCAGCAATATTCCAGACAGAACTCTTGTCTCGGAGTCCAGACAACAGCAACACAGCCTAAAAGGACACATGGAATGAACAAGAAAGAAGTCTTTGTTCTTTTAAGTACATTTGGATTTGGGAGGTTGTATTTTACTGTAGTAGAATCTAATTTGTCCTGACTGACACACAGCCTATTTCTTAGTTTACTCATTGGTAAAATGGATGGTATAATAATTCTTACTCCGCAGGATCATTGGTTTATTCATTCAGCAACTCTTTAGCTTAAGCTTGTTAAATGCAAGACGAATACTGGATACCAGTAGGTTCTGCAAGGATGGAATATGGTCAGCCTCTTATCATCAATCAGTTTATAAGACAATAAAAGAAAGAACGTGTGTGTGTGTGTGTGTGTGTGTGTGTGTAATTAGCATTTATGATAGAAATTGCTCAATGCCATGATAGATAGTGATAAAAGTACTTTGGCAAATTGAAGGAAGGAGGTCTTTTTTCACTGTGGGCTCAATTAACTCTTCTGAAGGGATATCAAGTTTGGAGACTGGGTAGCTAAAAGCAAGAAGGCTTTTCCTAGATAAATATGACTTGGGTATAAGAAAGCATGGACCGTTGAGAGAGAAAAGCCAATACTTCAGAGTGTTTAGGAAAGGATTGGAAATTAAGGTTGAAAACGTACTTGGAAGTCAAGTGTTGGGTAGTCTGGGTGAAGAAATTGAAACTTTCTTTTGTAGAAAGTTAGTGGGATAAACTTGTTCAGGCAGGATCTGACTGCAGTGTGCTAGATGGATGAATTAGAGAAAGAAGAGTTCATATGGAAGCCCATTTAGTAGACTATTATATTATGGACCAGCGGCCCACATGGTTTTTTTGTTTTGTTTTGTTTTGTTTTCTGTGAAAGGCCAGATAGTAAATATTTTAGCCTTTGTGAGCCTGATAATCTGTACTGCAATTGCCCAACACTGTCACCAGAGCATGAAAGCAGACATAGACAAAAATAAACAAACAAACAAACAAACAAACAAACAGATGGGCAAGGCTATATTCCAATAAAACTTCAGGGATTTCAGAAGATGATCTGAGGGGGCAGAAAGCTGTTCTGTCCTTCCAGCTGCTTCATGTAACTCTGCTCTATTACTGATGTTCTGCCTAAAGAGTTCATTTGAAGCAGGAGCACTCTGATAAAAGCAATGAAGGTGGGGCGCCTGGGTGGCTCAGTAGGTTAAGCATCTGCCTTCAGCTCAGGTTGTGATCTTAGGGTCCTGGGATGGAGGCCCACATCGGGCTCCATGCTCAGCAGAGAGTCCGCTTCTCCCTCTCTTTGTGACCCTCCGCCCCGCTTGTTCTCTCTCTCTCTCTCTCTGTCTCAAAAACAAAACAAAACAAAACAAAAAAACAATGAAGGTATCTGTTTGAACATACATGCAAGGATGCAAGGGGTGGGGGATGTCTGAACCAGGCTAATAAGGGCTGGAGAGGAAGAGCAGAGCAAAAACATCACAGGAACAGATTGATGGGAATAAAGAACACTGGAGCAGAGTGGCTTTCAGAGGGCAAAATGATTTCAATTTTGGACATATTGAGTTTGATGTGAAAGGTAAATGAGATATTGTAGAAAAAGTGCTTTGCAAACTGTGAAGTGTTAGAGAAATGGGTTATTTTAAGAGGAAATGGCTGAGGCCATTTTATGACTCAACAAAAACCCATCAACGCTCCTCCAAAACAATCAAGGCACCTGAACTCTATATTGTGGGACAGCCCTTCCATATTTCTGGGTCAACACCTTGGCACAATGATACTATTTTAATCAGTTATTTCCTGTGAAACAAGGGGCAGCTGTTCCCGTAGATTGACATGAGTAAGGATGTTTACTTGTTCACATAGTGAACAAATAAAGCCCCAGTCAGAAATCCTACAAGATTGCAGAGCTGCTTCCCTGATGACCTTCAACTGGGGTGATACTGAGCTCAGAAACAAGGGATAGAACTTGATAGGGATTCCTCGAGTGGGTTCTCATTTTAGGATTTTGGTGCAGTGTTTCCTTAAAACTTGACCTTTCTAGAAACAGATACAATGACTTTTTACACCGTAATTGTCAAGTCAAATGATTTATTATAAATATGAAAAAGATTATAAAGTAAAAAAAAAAACTTTTAAAATAAGGCATATTCTTAGAGGAATTTATCCTGGTGGGAACTACCACATGAATTTATAAGACTTCCAGAATTGTTCCTTCTTTCTTACCTTGCCTTCACTTAGATTTGTTAATTATACCAGTGTGATTGAAGAGTGAAGATTGAAGTCATTACATTCAGTAAATCAGGTAGAGAAAGGCAAATACCATATGATTTCACTTATATGTGGAATCTGAAAAACAAAACCAATGAGCAAACAAACAAAAAACGGAAACAGACTCATAAACACAGAGAATAGACAGGTGGTTGCCAGAGAGGAGGGGTGGGTGGAGAATGGGCAAAACAGACAAAGAAGATCAAGAGGTACAAACTTCCTGTTTGTTATGAAATAAATTATGAAATAAGTAAGCCATGGAGATGTAAATTACATCATGGGGGAATAAAGTCAATAGTATGGTAATAACATTGTATGGTGACAGATGGGGACTACACTTATCATAGTGAGCATTTCACAATGTATGTAATTGTCAAATCACTATGTTATTACACACCTGCAACTAATATAATATATGTCAGCTGTACCTTAATTAAAAAATTTTAAATAAATGAAGTCATTAAATTTAAAGCGGACATGGGAAGTTTAATTCACTGGTGTGATAGAGGCTGACCCCATCATCCCGGTTCCCTGGAAGAAAAGAAACAATGCATACAGTGAAGTATCACTGGAACAAGCAAGCACATGAAACAAGAAGCTTCTAGTAGCTCATGGCCAGGCAGACATGCACAACCAATATGAAGGCAGTGTTGCATGGGGGTTAAGAGCATGGCCTCTGGAACCAAGTGGCTCAAGCTTCAATTTTGCTCAGTGATTTCCTAGCTGTGTCACCATGAAACACATTACTTACCTTCTTTGTGCTCAGGTCCCTCATGTGTGAAATGGAAAAATAATGATACCTATCCTTTGAGGTAGCAAGGTAACTCAGTTCACATCCATGACCACCTCATGCTCTTCCCTCCTGCTCTCCTAGCACCTATGATTATCCCTATTTGTGAATGTCTGGCATTTTCCTGAAATTAATTGCTCAATGACTTTCTCCACCACTGGAGTGCAAGCTCTTCAGTGTTGGGGATGGAGTCTTCGCCTCCTGCCTGGTGCGGGCCACTACCATTCCTTCTCTAGACAATTTCTACAGTTTTCTACACAACCTCTTGACGTCCTGTATTCTATTTTCCACAAAACAGCCAAAGATCCAGGAAATGTGAGTCATAAAATGCACAACCACCCCCTCACATTGTAGGGAAAATAAAGTTCAAGCCTCTTATGTGGGCTCCTGTCTAAAATCCTATCGTAACCTCATCTATGCTGTTCTTGCTTCTACTCACTACATCCTAGCCCCTGTGGTTTTCTATACATCAGACTTTTTCTGGCCTCAGGGCCTGTACACCTGCTTTCTTCTGCCTGGATGCCCCATTATTTGCATAACTAGCACCTTCCCATATTTTAGGTCTTAGTTTAAATATTACCTTCTTAGAGAAGCCTTGCTTCTTCATCCAATACGAAGTAGGACTCATCACCCTATTATTTCTTAAGGCATCCTTTGGTCTGGGTCTTTTTTTTTTTTTCCTTAAAAGCATTCATCCCAATTCATAATTATTTATTTGCCTATATACTTGATTTTTGCTGTCCACCTCCCTACCAGAATGTAGGATTGAAGAGTGCAGAGTCTGGTCCTGTCCCTACTGCCTAGCATGGTACTGAGCACACAGATGGTGTCCGTATGTATTTGTTAGGGTTCTTTTTAAAGATTTATTTAGTTATTTTAGAGAGAGAGAAGAGAGCAGGGGTGGGGTAGAGGGAGAGAGAGAATCTCAAGCAGACTCCATGCTGAGCACAGAGCCCCATGTGGGGTTCGATCTTATGACCCATGAGATCATGACCTGAGCCAAAACCAAGAGTCAGACACTTAACTGATGGCACCACCCAGGCACCCCTCATAAAAAGACTCTTTTTATATCTATATAAAAGATATATATATCTTTGTTAGATTAATGTCTCCAGAGTGAGCACTTTCTCAGACCCACAGAAGATGTTGAACATAAGGATTTGCATAAACATTACAAACAAAGGTATCGCAGTCAGATTTAAAGAGGAGTTAGATAGAGGTTAGGTTCAAGCACAGTGCTGGCCAAGTACAAAAGAGATAGCAATTGGTTAGGACTAAGGGCAGGGGAAGAGAGTTGGACAGGCGGGGAATTGTGCAGATATTCCAGGTGGATGGCACAGTGTCAGCTGAGGCATGGAGTAGGGAAAATACACAGATGTGTGGGGATTCCTCAGCAGTCTGGGATGAATGTGATGAATAGAGTGGAAGGGGGGATGAAAGTGTGCTGTGGTCCAATCATCAAATTCCTGGAGGGTCGTGCCAAGAAGTTTACATTTTCATTTGAAGGCAAGTGGGAGCCCATGCTTGTTTTTTTAAGGAGATGAATAATGATCACAATGCTAATTCATGTAAAATTTGTAATATATTTCTGATAATAATGGTTATGTTTTGAGATTCCCAAGTATTCCTGATAACTTTGGCATACATTGTATCATATAATCCTAACAGCATTCATTCAACAAATACTACTGAGTGCCTCTACCAGATAATTTATTATTATCCCATTTTACACAAGAAGAAGCTGGAATTCAGAACATTTACCCTAGCTTGCAGGACCACCCAGTCAGTACGTGGAGGAGCTAGAATTAGAATCCAAGTCTTCCTGACTGTGAAGTTCAAGCACATTCCAGGACACCATGCCATCTCTTTCCATTAACACATTGTAAATGAAGTCTTATGAAACTCCTATTTCTATCTTGGGCTAAGCTCTGCATAAGAAAGATGAAATCTTTGGGATAAGAGTATTTTGGTTCTTCCCTTACGTCTTAGGAAAGAAAGATTTTCCCCCAGTTCATTAAGTGTGACACCATCCAAGGGAAATTGAGCCATACGTCACCTGGTTTTAGTCCAGTGTCAGGGTGAAGGGCTCTCATTTCCTGCATGTGACCACCAAGCTTAATGCAGAGTTAAGACACATTTCCCAAAAGGGAGACATCGGGGAAGTCCCTGTTCATCTCCCTGGTATACAGCACTCTCCAGTTGGTTGTTTGCCTTTGGGCCTTAAATCGATAACTTGAACTCTTACTGACGTCCTGGCCATTGTAGTAAACTATTGATTTGGGGGTGGGCGGCTGTGGTTCTAACTGCTGAGAGGAAATTGTGATCTGAGGCGGTGTGAATGTTGACTAAGGCTGAGCTTCCGCCTGCATCCTGCGCTCGTTGGCAGAGGGGCCCCTTTTTAATACTGGGGAGAAGAATCGGGTGCCTGGCACAATAGCTTATTTCTTTGTTTCAGATCCCAGAAGAGCTTGAGCAATGTTTTCTCTTGTTCTCCCTGAGCTAAGGGTGGGGAAATTAGAAACTCACCTGGGGACCACACACAGCTCACATCCTGTGTGGTTTAATGTCCCTCGGTGGAAACAATGTTTATAGTGTTTGGGCCAACAATGCCTTCCACATGCTAAGCATTTCTAGTTTAAGGAGCACTTTTCCACATACTATCTCCTTTGATGCTCATACCAACCTTGGCCAGTAGTGTTTTTTACCATCATCGTCTTTCACATGGACTATTGGGATATCCTCCAAACTTTCTGCCACCCTCTTTCTATTCCCCAACAATGCTTCCCAAGTTCTACTTCTAGAACACTATTATGATCTGCTTCAATACCCTGCCTAGCCCCCCAACAACTACAGGGTGAAATCTGGTCTTCAGTGTGAAAAGAAACACCCTTCGGGTCTCAGAGCGTCCATCTAGCTTCATCTCTCTCTCCCTCTGCCCCAGAGCCATGGTCACATGTGACATCTCTGTGGTCTCTGAATGGTACACTTTCTTTCATCCTTCATGGCCCTGGTAGCATAGAGGTTAATAACAGAGACCCTGGACTGTCTGAGCTGACCTCCTGTCACCACCACCTAGTAGATATATAACCTCAGGTAAGTTACTCAAACCCTCTATGTCTCATCTGTAAAATGGGACCACTGTAGGGCCTTCTTTCATGATGAATTGTGAGAAGTACGTGAGTTACTGATATACAGTGCTTAGAACAGCACCGTGCACAATTAGTGTCCAATAAAATTAGCTGTTTTTCTTGTGTACTCTATTGTAATGCTCTTCTCTTTTTTATATATATACCTATTAAGTCTCTATTCTTCCTTTAACGTCCTTTGTTAAATGACTCCAAATTTTCAAGGTTGCGTTTATCCGCATCCTCTGTGCTTTCCTTGAATTTTGTATAAACAAGTTTATAATAATGGCACTCAACCTGGGTCTTCCCCATGAAAGTATGAGCTTCTGAAAAGCACAGTCCATTCCTGATTCATATTTAGGTTACTAGAGCCTAACGAGATGTCTAGCGCATAATATTTTATAAATATTCGTAAAGTAAATATCCATTTTGAACTCATGAGTTAGGGTTTAAAGTGCTCATTCTTCTTATTGGTCTACCTGCTCCCATGTTCTTCCCTCAATCCATACTTCCACAAAAGCCAGAGTGACCAGCTCATGCCTGTCATCTCCTTTGATCCCTTGAGTGGATTTTTATTGCATGCCAAGAAGGTCCAGTGTCTGCCCCACGTCCTTGCAGGATCTGGCCTTTACCCTTCTACCTACGTATCATGCTACTATCCCCTTGTTCTCAGTTTTCTGGCCATGCTGGTCCCCTTTTTCTTGCTCCCAATTTGGATAAAGAACATTATCACTTGCTCTTAACCTCTGTTTGGGCAACTGTTTCCTAGGCATAGCTCAGTGCTCACTTCCTCTTACCAGTCACATCTCACTGCAGATCCCACCTCTTCAAAGAGGCCTTTCTGACCACGTTGGCTAAATGAGCCCTTTGCCATCCAGTTTCTTTCTGTCACATCACTTGCTTATTTTCTTCATGGAATGGGTTACAATCTGGAATTACATGTTTATTTTCTGACTCTTTCTACCTGGGTGGAAACTCCACTCGGGTGGGGACTTGCCCCTTTATGCACACTCACTGTTGTTCTTCAGACAGAACCTAGTAGTCACAGAGTAGGTGCTCAAAAGACAGGTCTTAAATCAACGAATAAATAAAAAGTAGGTCTTTTGAGAATGAAGCTATTCCACCTCACAAGAATCATCCAGGAATGACAAATCACAGAATAACAGAACAAAAGCCTTTGTGTATGTCAGAAAAAGAGGGTGGAAAATTGTCAAGGTATCATGATGTACCCGTCTGCGCTTCCTCAAACACAACCCAGTCCCGTAGTGTAACATAAGTTAACTTACATAAAGCTTTCCCAAACATTCTCTGAAGTATTAAAACTCTTAAGAAATTAAGAAATTGTGATTAAAGAAGTGAATGAATATGAAATGCCTTGACAGATGAATAGGTAATCACAAAGTTAAAAAGACCTGGTTTAAATAGAGAACCAGAGCAATGTGGTTCCTTGCTATCCCGGAGCAAGAGAAAATCAGGAAGAGTCTTCTTGAATGAAATGCCTAAAATTAATATTGCATTTTGTTATCTACTGTATATAGTCTAACAATAAACAATATTTGCCTAGCACTTTACATTTTAGAAATATCTCTGTTTACGTAGTTTATCTCATTTGATATGACAGTTTAATGGCACGATGACAGCACGTAGAAAATCCACATCACCTAGTTTCAAGAAACCAGCTCTATCAGTAAGAAGCCGTGACCTTGGCAAGTCACTTTTCCTCTCGTTTTCCTTTCTGGTAAAATGAAGGTGTTAGCCTAGATTATCTTGAATCCCATTCAGCTTGTCCATTGGCACTATTTGTATTTAACTTATGACAAATCATGCTTCTCTTTGACCCAGGTCCAAGGTATAAAGTTCTTATTGGGTCTTCATTCATGTTCCTAAAATCAAATTATTTGAATGATCACTCTCTTGGGTGCCTAGGTAAACAGGTAGGTAAATTAGGTAGACCTTCTTGGTCCTGGTCTATCCCTTTTAATTATTCTCTCCTCTTTGGTGCCAATTCTGACGGGTCCATCTCCCTACCTTCCTTGGTCTGATGGACTCTGCCATTTTGCATTGCACCGTGTCCCCTTCCCCAACACAACCAAGGACAGCTGTCAGCTTCACAAAGAAATGTATTTGTTTCATGTTCAAACTCAAGGAAAGTTGTCCAGTAGCTAATCTAATTTTTTCCTATCTGCCTTGGAGAAAGCCAGAGAATTTTCCCTATAATTTAAACACACCTTCTGGAGATTATGGTCCTGCTATCCTTTTCTATTTCTCTGCCATCTCCTTGCTCTGCTGGCCATGGACCCGGGTAACAGGGTGGGCAGTGTGGGATGTCTAGGGTCATGTGTGTGGTAGGCACATTGCTCTTTATCACTTCCCTTTCTATATTCTCGGGTACCTTTGCATCTCACTGGGACCCATCTATTTTTTGTCTTCTCCAACTAAACTATTTGATGCCCCTGCTTCTTATATGTAAAGTATAGTTCACTATATCCTATGATCAGGAGCCTATCTACTTAAAAAATGAAAGCTGTTTGGGTCTGACATAGCAATTCATTCCCTCCTTCCACGCATAGCTTTCCTGCATGGATAAGACCGCTCTGTAACTCTGGTGTGGTTACTGGAGCTCCGACTACAAGATGAAAACACCTGCATGGTTCTTTGAGGCATTCAGTCTGTCATATTGTGTACAAAAGATACTAACTGTCCACGTGTTCAGAAGCACCTGTAGGATCAAATATTCTTATGTTCACTCTGAAGCCTGGTAATACGCACACAAATTACCTATTTTCTTCTTCTCCTCCTCCTCCTTCCTCTCTCTCTCTCTCTCTCTCCCCCCAATATTGTGATGTACCAGTTTGGAGACCTGAATTCCGTAAGACACAATAAGATATAAGTCCATTTACGAATAAGAAAGGGTCTCTATATTTGTTCATTTACTCCTTCCTCTGGTCCTCAACTACTGTTTTGTGGCTTTTGGCAGGAGGCATGCATGTATGAGCGAGACTGTGCTAGGCTGAATTCTGTTCTTAGTAAGATTTCCAGAAAAGTATTTCACAATCAGGCTGATTACAGATGTGGCTAATCCACTTTCCCTAGGCTAATTTTCTGTGCCGCCAGGCAAGTAAGCGTCTGCCATCCAGCCATTCCTCTCCACACCCCACACCCGTGCGCGAATGTGACAACCCAAAAGGCAACTTTGGCAAATTGCGACCTGGAAACTGCGATCCTGTCAAATCCCCTCTGGAAATAGTGAGGATGAGATCTTGGACCATGTGGGATACGCTGTTTCTAATGTTTCTAATTGTTTCTAATGCAACAAAGGAAGCGCATTGAGATTCAGTCCCAAATGAGCCCACGAACTCCCGGGGGCGCCTTTCCTTCCAAGAAGCAAGTTGTCTTGACATTGGTTTTACAGAAGAATGAATAAAGCTATATTTCTTAACATTTGAAACTCTCTCCCCTCCCCCACCCCTTTTCTAGAAATTCAAGACCCTAGACCGACATCGGTAGAGACAGGGAGTATATTTTTCTTTTTTGTTCGCCTCCTTCGCAAGAGGTTTCTCTCAGGCTGTTCACTTTGCACGGTGATGCGTCAGTACCTCCCCGCGTAACTCCCGCCGCCTGGGGGGTCGCGGGGGGGGGGGGGCGGGCTGCGGCGGGGAGGCGGTTTCAGAGCTGCCGTCTGATTGGCCGGGCGGCTGCGGGGCGGCGGTTTCAGAGCTGCCATCTGATTGGCCGGGCGGCCGCCGCTGAGCTATAAAGGGGACCGCGGCAGCCTCCGTAGCAGCTCCGAGGAGTCTGACGGCATCTTCCCCGGGAAAAGGCCAAGTGAGCTCAAAACAGAAGCCACAGCTCCTGCTGCCGCATTTCCTCCCCAGCTTGCTAATCCCACACCGAACAAGATGTGCAAAGGACTTGCAGGTCTGCCGGCTTCTTGCTTGAGGAGGTAAGATTATTTTCAGCCACTCACCGCGTTACACTTTCGGACAGACTTTCTTAGTTACTTACATATACTACTTGCTAACCTAGTTCTTTGGAATTAGAAACAGTGTGGTCAGGAGGGCCTCAACTTGCTAGCTCTCCTCTAAGACCAGCTAGAAATTGTCACTGGAGAAGTGTGGCCCCCCCCAAATGTTAGCACCTATGTGTTGTTTTATATGATCTCGGTTTTGAAGACTGTTCTGATCTTCTCACAGAACTAGTTCGAATTAAGAAGTGATACGAGTTTTCGGACCAAATACAGTGGTCTGTGATTGCTGTTGTTATTTGATCATCACTGGGGTCTGTGGAATCATGGCTCTGAGCTTTCCGATGGGGTGGTTTAGGGGAAGATACCCCAGAATGAGGTTTGACTACATCACAGGCACTGTGCTTTCTGTGTGGTGCTGCAGTATCTTCTGTCTATGTTCTTATAAGCAAGTGTGACAATACAGTATGAGTTCCAATACTAGACCCCCCCCACCCCGTCTCTCTCTGCCCCTTTCCCCAGTTCCTGAAATGCCTTATGAGTGGTGGTTGAGAAGTATTGATCCTAGCAATTCAGTTAAGGGTTCTGTAGAAGATCTCATCCTGCAGACATTGTTTTGTTGATGTACTGTCTCTTGATTTAAAAAAAAAAAAAAGGTAAAGCTACTTCATAGTTCCTCATATACCTTTGGCTTAAAAAAAAAGGTATAAATAAATGCTTTCAGAGACTGCTTATATATTAGCCAGCTGAAGAAAAACACAAAACTAGGGCATCTTATATTATTTAATATTACAGTTAAAGGTAGAAAGTCAGTCTGTGGGTGTACCACCCCCTTGCTTCCCTGCAAATAAAAATCACCTTAAATTTCAATTTAGAAATATCCCAGAAAGCACAGTCTTCTTTCTTAGAAGTTTACCTTTATACTATTCTGTCATTCAGGAGTGTGAAAGAATATTCTTTATTAAATGTGCTTTCTTGGCTGCTTTAAAATGAAGCAGGAGGGTCTGTCTGGCAGGGAATACCTATGGAGTAAGTTCCCCTGACCTCCACCATTACTATCCTGAGCTGAAGGGAGCAAATTACTCCAAGCTTCGGTTAACTCATATATAAAATTAACCACACAAAATACAGGAGTGTCAGGAAAGAGTTATGCTCTGGTAAGTATTTGGGGAGACAGATGAAAGGTTGTACTAGTCTGCCCGAGGAGCTAAGAAGCTAAACTGGGGAGGTAACCTGTATATCAGCAAGGTCAACAGCTCTTCCCTCTCCTCACTGGTCAACTGCAAATCAACTAGTCCAACACTTCACCCTAGCATCAGTGCCTGAGTCTGCAGAAGGGCATGAACTGCTCAAGGTCACATAGGCAGTGAGTGGCCGAATGAAGATCAAATCCAGCTTCCGGACTCCAGTGACCTCTGAAGTCGTGCTGGTTTTTATTTTTAAGGTTGCATTGCATTTTAAGGACAAATGTAACATACTTGCTTAGCGTACTTCCAACTCTTTATGAAATGACTTGCATTGGTCAGTAACTTAGATCTCAGCCTGACTGGGCACATGGAAATGTGAAGTGAGTTCTCTTTTGACAGAATCATTATATATTTGTATCTTGGAATCACTTGAGCCTTCATGATTATATCTTGCTATCATTAAGGAGTGTTTTGCATCCCCTGACCAGATGGAGAAGCAGAGGGGGGAAGTCAGTCTTGTGAGGAAGAGAAAATACCATTTTAGGGGCAGTCCAAGAACATTATGGAATTCAAGCTTTCTGGAGAAAGGCATGTAGATAAGCCACTGATATAGCAGGAGCCGTCCTAAAATGTCTTTTTATCCTTGTGACTTTATTTTTCTCCCTCTCAGGAGGAATATCTAGTCATTCATTTCTTCTAAAGTGACATTTATCTTTTAAAACCATTTCTTGGCTTTTATAATAAAAGAGATACAAATGAAAGAGTAATTAACAAAGAGAAAGTTGAGCTTAAAAACTTATTAAAATGTCCTTCTTTCTGAGTAAGTCACACGCCCCACTGTCCCCTAGCTACCTGTTAACCAGTGCCAGTAACCTGGAAGCTCTGCTCTAATTAAACAGTCGCTAGCTCCAGTGATGACTCTTGCCTGCTTCTCTATCGTTTTTAAGGCTTGGGTGCCCTTGATAGTGTAAATACTCTTGTAGTGTAGATATTAAACAGGAAAGCAAGTAGCAGCAGCTGCAAGAGATTTCTCTAGAAGCAAGCCTGAAGTTGCTCAGGTGTTGGCCAGAGCATTTGCGTTTGCGACCCCCTCTGCTTCCGTCTGCTGGAGCTGCACACCCACCTCTGTGAATATCCCATAACATGCATCGCTTGGCACCACCTCATGCGAGGCTTTGACCGCACAGCCTTCTCCTGCGCCAGGGTGCTTCTTTAGGTCCCTCTGCCTGCAAGGAGGCAGGTGGAAACAGCAACCACCATCCAGAAGGTGGCGTGCGACAGGAAGGTGCCACGTTCCGCAGTTACTGCTTGCTCTTCCGTTCCCACAAATTACCCAAAGAGCAGTCACATATTCACTGTGTTTCTTTTAAAGACACCAAAGCGTTCCATCGGTTGAAATGACAGGTTTTCAGAAGAGGCTCCTAAATCCGACAGAGGGTCCGAATTCTGTTGCAGACAGAGGAGGCTGGGCTGTGACTCTGGCCCCAGGTTTCCTAGCAAGTCACAGGCAGACCCAGAAGTGGGATCTCCTTTTCCTGAGAGTTCACACCAACTTCAACTCGCATTTCCTAAATAAACTCCCCCTGCCCCTTTACTAGTAATGGACTCTTTGAGCGCTGCCGCTACGGTATCTTTTAAAAGAGCTCATTAGCATTATTCTTGTTCTTCTGTGCAGTGCAAAAGATATGAAGCATCGGCTAGGTTTCCTGCTGCAGAAGTCTGATTCCTGTGAACATAATTCTTCCCACAGCAAGAAGGACAAAGTGGTGGTTTGTCAGAGGTAAGAGAAAAGGCCTCAGTGAAGACCCATTGAGTATTAACTGTTTAATGTCAGGGATGTTCTATGAGGAGAAAAGGAAGTTGTGTTCCTAGTTAAGCTAGATTTGGATCAAGATGGAGTCCATTTTCATGAAGACTGTACTTGCATTTGAAATGTCCATGCATTAAATGGAAAGACTGCCTTAATCAATAATAGGTCTCATCGTAAGAATGGGAAAGAAAATATCTGCATGTTTTTCAGGATCTTAAATTTCTTGCCCTAAGTTTGTATCATGGCATTCAAGTTATTCTTTCTCTCTATAATGTCTCTAGGGTGAGCCAAGAGGAAGTCAAAAAATGGGCTGAATCACTGGAAAACCTGATTAGCCATGAATGTAAGTTCGATGGCTTTCTTCCCCACTAGGATGAGGACAAAAGCTCTCTAGATAGACAAGTTATCTCATAGTACATTTGGTCTAATAGGAAATGCAGACAGAATTGGGTTTCTTCTGACTTCCAGACTCAGGAGAACCCATCTGTTTCAAATTTTACCATGCCTTCAAGCTTTGTGATAGACAATGGGAAGTTCATACGGAAACCATGTAGAAAACCATCTTTCTCACCACATGGGAAAAAGGTAGAGGGAAAAAGTTCCACGTATGAAGACTTCTTGCAGAATCAGCCTTAGTTTTTCTTTCTCAAACTTACTTTGGTAATTGGTGGCTGCATGCGTATTTCAGAAACACTGAGACTTCAAACCTTGAGCGAGAAACGCTAGGTATAACTGGGATCCAATAGATGTCAAACAGATTACAGTCACCTGACCCCAAGGGACCCCCAGAAAGTGGGGGAGAGAGGAGGATGTTTGAACACATGCTTTATTCTCTCAAGCACCTTGGCTTTCTCTGAAATACACTGTCCCAAGAGGCCTGCCAGTGTGATGACGAGGGTGGCTCTTTCTCCTCCATCACAGGTGGGCTGGCGGCTTTCAAAGCTTTCTTGAAGTCTGAATACAGCGAGGAGAACATCGACTTCTGGATTAGCTGCGAAGAGTACAAGAAAATCAAATCCCCCTCTAAACTAAGTCCCAAGGCCAAAAAGATCTATAATGAATTCATCTCAGTCCAAGCAACCAAAGAGGTAGGTCTTCGTGGCAGAGAACTCTCTGGATCTTAGTGAAATTTCCTGCAAGTGGTATTCAGTGGTGTGAATCTTTAGATCATCTGAGTTAAGGAAAAAGATCTAACAGTGGAGGAAGTCATTATAATCTCCTCAACCCCAAATCCATCAGTTAAGAAAGAAGCTCTTTGATCCAGATGACTTAGGTGATCTCCCTTAATGAGTTTTTTGATAAATCTTCCCGATTCATGAGAAAGAACAAAGATATTGCCCTGCCCACCCAGAAGCAGATGAGCCTTTTATACTCTCTCACATGTGCTGGGGTGGAGCTAAATGTTCTTTTCACTTCTGAGGTATGGAGGGTGCACACGGATTACTCACCACAAAGCATGTGGCCTCCCATCCTCAACAGGACAATGTGTCTAATACATCTTGGCCTTTACTCTGCAGGTAAACCTGGATTCCTGCACCAGGGAGGAGACAAGCCGGAACATGCTAGAGCCCACAATTACCTGCTTTGATGAGGCCCAGAAGAGGATTTTCAACCTGATGGAAAAGGATTCATACCGCCGCTTCCTCAAGTCTCGATTCTATCTTGACTTGGCCAACTCTTCCAGCTCTGGGTCAGAGAAGCAGAAAGGAGCCAAGAGTTCTGCAGACTGTCCCTCCCTGGTCCCCCAGTGTGCCTGATTCTCACAGTGTGCTGGGGGGCTGAGATGCCAAGACTCTATGCCTGGAACCCCTGAGGCCAAATATTGATCTGTATTAAGCACCAGGGCTTTATCCACATTGTAGCTTAGTGTTCCTGCTGCCTGCCATGTGTGAGTCACTCCCGTGTAAGAAGTAGATCTAGTTTTGGTGTTTGGGTGTCCATTAGGGCAGGACCTCATTCCAGTCCAGCTTTCCCAGAATTCCTTAGGGTGCCACATGAGCAAGTATCCAAAGAATGGTTTTATAGGGGTGGCTTCCCAAAGACTGTTGCAGTTCTCTCCTCCCAATGGCTTGACCTCAGATTGGTTGGTTGGTACATTTCATGTGACATCCACAAGCACGTGTATTCTGTTGGCACTTTCTCTAAACACTAGATGTTAAGATGAGGTTGATCTATTATGTGTATATATGTGTGTGTGTGTAAATATATGTATATACACACATATATTTACACACACACGCATATGTACACATTCTATGTATATGTGTCTATATGTATATATACATATATATTTCTGCAAGAATAGACAGGAAAGACCCTAGGTGCTCATCCCTAGAATGTGTGTACATACCTACATGCATGTTCTGATCCCTGGTCTTTCATCCTGCAATCAAACAGGCAAACAGAACCAGTTGCCATGCAGGCCAAGAGAGGAATGCTAATCTGTGGAAAGTTGATTCTGTAGAACTCCACAGGTCGGTGTTGGAGACGCATCCAAGGGACTTTATGCATAGTTCAACCACTGACAGCCTCCACGCTGAATGGTATTCTAAGGAGCAAATATCATAAAGAGTCTTATGCCTGGCTGACACAGTTCTGTCTTGGGCTGGTTATTACTGATGGCACTTTTCAGTCCCGAAACTGCTGGCCTCCCCTTCTCTGCCCAGGTGCTTGGTACATGGTTATCAGCAGCCGGGTTGTTAAGGGAGTTGGGAGAGAAGATGCTTGAACCAAATGAAGACACGCAGCTAGGGTTTCGCCAGCTCTACCTGCTGTAAAATACTGGCTGAGTGAGGGCATGGGACTTCAAGGTTAATAGTCTTAAACTCTCCTCTTTTTTCCTCTCCTGATCAAGGTGCTTTTCTCATTTTGTTTTTTCCTGAGGACTTCAGCCATCAGATGAGGCTCCTTACTTCACTGTGTGGTTGGTTGGTTGTTTCCCTGTAATGGCTCCAGGCTATATGCCTCCCCTTACAAACCAGCAGTGAAGGAAGGAGTATACTTTATAAGGGAGAAACATGTTTTTGCAAACTGAGAAGCCCTCATAAGTTTCTCTTTTGAAAGTAAGACCTTGTTCATTCCACCCCAAACATCAGGGCTAACAAAGCCTGTGGGTATCTCTTTCCAGGCTCCGAGACTAAATGAGAGAGGAAAGGAAAAAAAAAAGAAAAGAAAAAAAAAAGGATACCAATTGTTAGAACTACTGTTTGGAACTTTTCAAGGCACATGAAATACTTGAAAATTTCTCATTTATGTTATTTATGATGTTGTTTTCTACAATGTTTTTATTATTGTTTGTTTTATAAATGGAGGTGCAGGATATCACCTGAATTATTAACAAATGGCCAGGAAGTAATTTTCTTCTCATTCTTCTAAAACTACAGCCTTTGAAGTGCACACCCACATACACTCATGCATGCACATTGCACCAATTCCTCCAGCATAAATTACATGCGTGAGCACCTTGTGGCTTTTAAGCCAACAGACGGGGTTGCAGAATGAAAACACCGGAGTGTGTCTATACAAATCTCACTGTATTAAAGATGTAGGTTTTCTCCGTTGTGCCCTTCTTGTCTCTCTGGCAGTCTTACTTTCCATGTTCCCAGAGTTCTTCCTCAATGTCACTTTTATTATACTTAGTTCCACAGTTTTGTGTCTAGTTGACTCCAGGATCCAAACTGTAACTCTATTGATCTTGCCCTATTACAACTGTCACGACTTTCAGATTGTACCTGTGCTCATGGGCTACTGTCTTACAAAGAGGTCCAGAAGGTCATTCTGAATGAGAAGTAAATTATTTTATGTAATACAATTTTCAAGTGTGTTTTTCAATTGTATTTTCCTCTTATTTTACCACCATCTGACATGCTGAGCTTACCTGCTCATGATCTGTGGGCAGAATACTTCCCTTTGCATGCCTGCTTTTATCATGTGCTTGAAAGGCCTCAAAGCTGATGCTTCCAGGGAAACACACACATCTTAATAAGGGTAAATAAATGCTTCATACGAAACCATCTGCTTGTAAACACATTAATGATCCACAAAGACATGTGATGAGAAACAGCAGGGTGTAGGGCGATGACAGAACATGGCTCATGTCCAGTCTCCAATCTGTCCCGTGCTAACTCTGGAGAAGGAAACAGAAAATGAATGTCCTATATTCTTCTGTTCCTGCCACTGCTCTGACTCCCTCTCATCACAGAGCTGAGGCAGTCTTGGCTCCAGAGACTTTGCTCAACAGACTTGGTGGTTTACTTGAAGGTCCTCAGTAACTGGTCAAGAGAGAGAGTTTGCCTTTCAGAGCTGCCCTTCTTCTGTCTCCAAGTACCTGTCTGATGAGAGAAGGTGGGAACAGAGGAGACTCAGAAGGTGAATGGGAGCTGTAGATACCTGAGGGACAGATTCCTGCCTAAACTGCTTAAAATCCTTCTCCCCCCACCTCCTTACAGATTCTGTCCCCTAGAAAGGAGGTATAGAATGTTTCTATTCACAGTCATGGGTACAAGGTCTGTTATGCCATGAGACCTCCATTTCCTGAATTCTACCTTTCCCATTGTGAGAGTCAGCTTACAGGGTGTTAAGGACCATAGATTTCAAGCTATTTTGAGGAAGAGATCCTTTCAGGGATCTGACAAAAATTATGGACCGTCTCCTGAGAAAAATACACAAAGGAACCCAAATTCATCAGAAATATTTAGAGGGAAGTTTTACAACCTCCCCTTCAAAACACACAGGGCTGCCCTTCCCCCTCTCCCACATGCATGTGTCAGACTCCCCACGAGTGCGTGGTTGCTGCTGCTCGTATGTAGTACCATCTTCCAAGTATCACAGAGGAATTCAAGTCACTGCTATTAGCAACTCTGAGCAGTATGCTTGTCTCCAATCTCCACCTTGCCCATCCTTTCTTCTTGATGGTCAGCCATGAAATAAATAACACATATGTGCAAATTCTTTCTGACTGCGATCAACGACCATGTTTTGAAAAACACTTATTATTGCTTGTTATGTGCCAGATATTGTCCTAAGCTCTGTATATATGTAATAAATTTAATTCTCACACCAACCTTTAGATAGAGATGCCAGTCATGGGCATGGCCTCTGCAAAACATCTGCTGATTTTTATGGACGAGGAAACTGAGGCATAGCTAAGTTAACAAACGTGTCAAGGTCAAGCTGCCATCAAGGAGCAAAGCTGGGATTTGAACTGAGTCTTCTTTGCCCCAGAGGGTGGCAGAGACTCGAGCATTCACCAAATACCCACACACCAATGGATGAGGAGCAGAGTGTCATTTTCAAACTTATATGGTCAGGAATAGAGCCAAATGCATTTCCATCTCTTTCTTCTCCTTCCATGGCAACCATGGAGATTATATGTTTCAGATTGTGTAGCAGCAGGATGAAGGATGCTTTGACTCACTTCAGAATATCAAGTGAATAAGGAATAAATCATTGCTGATTCGAGTCATCTGTTTACAAGGCTGTTTGTTACTGCAGCAGAGCATTGCTTATCCTGAGAAATGCAGAGGCTATGCTCTTCAACATTCAGTTATGTGGTTGTCATTTTATTGTGTGGGGACAGGCACAAGGGTATGGATAAGGGGACTCCTTTACATTATACCAATTTGCAAACAAAACTTGACTCTGTAGAAACTCCAGGACCCGTGATGTGCCAGGCTGTGTCCCAGCACTCCATGTTAATAGTGCTTAGATGTTTAGAGTTAGAAATGAGATGATAGAAGGAGGAAAGAAGAAAGAAAAGTTAAAAAGAGCCATTTCCAGGGAAAACTCACTATCCATCAGCCTAGGCCCACTGTGGACAGACAAAAAAAAAAAAAAAAATTAGTTGAGCAAGCCAGCCAGATAAATTGGCTCATGTGGCTGCCAAGACTCAAAAGCATAGTAAAAAGAAGGGGGGGGGGGGCTCCATTCACTTAATTCAGAGACTGAATTCAAGACATGAGTTTGCTTAGGCCATTAGACTGCATGATGGCCACTAAATTGTTCATCATTAAAAACAGTGGTGTTAATATGCATTGCTTTCTGGATGTCACAGAGAAATGACATAAGAAAGGAAAATACTGGGTTTTGACCTTCTTGTGGTATAGAATAGAGGCAGAGTTGAGTGAGGTGACTGAGGAAGGGTTCGCCTAGAGACAGCATCCAATGTTTAAGGTTTTGCATACCAAGTGATAAGGACCGAGCACTGACCAAGGACTACTGAATTTCTGAAGCACATCAGTGGAGGTCAGCAATGCCTGGAGAGAGAACTGGGTTTCCAAAGGAAAACTAAAAGTTAATAGTAGCATCTTACATCTATGGCAGACTTTTTAATTGTCAAGTCTATGCTGAATGCTTTCCATGATCTCATCTAACCCTTAGACCTAAACTCGAAGGGAGATGTGATTAGTAGCTTTCCATTATGGGTGGAGAAAATGTGACACAGGCAAGCTCAGAAATTTACCCAAAATCATATATCAAAGAAGTGGCAGGGCATGGGTCAAACCCAGAAATCTGCCTCCAGAGTAAACACGTTTAATTAGTCAAGGAGAAGGGGAAAGGAGGGAGGAGAAGGAAGAAGGACTTACAGCAAGTAAGGGGAGCCTAACAGGAAGAACTGGAAGTAGAAGGGAGAGAAGAGGTAAAAAGATGAAAAGAGAAAGAAATGGAACACCAGAAGGGATAGAAAATGTGAAAGGAAAGACCATGAAATATCAAGCAGAAGAAACAGGAATAAGATGCATGTTGTGAGGAAGGACAGACTGCCAAACAGTCGCCCGTGCTGGCATCTGGGTGGCTCCCACCGCAGAGCATCCTGCTGCTGCCCCGAGGTCTCTGTGCCCTGTCTGAGCTGGGGCAGGTAGAAGGTCTCTCTGGGACTATGGAAAAGGGAGTTTGGGAAGCAGGGGATAAAAACCAGGTCAGCTTTCTCTCTAAGGATCACTTCTCTGTTTCCTCTTTCTCTCTCTAAATTTCCCAGATCCAGAGCAAGTCTTTAACCAACCCCCTTCTCCCCACCCAAAAAAAACACCAAAAAAAAAAAAAAACCCTAAATGAAGAATGAAAAAGGATAGAAGAACAGGCCAACTTTCCCTTGGTTCCAGTACATTACCGGTTTGGGGTGACATTGCACAGGAACTGCAAGTCATTCAGCCATTGTAGGGGTCATACACTGACAGGACCCCAGAGGGAAGCAGGCATTTGGCACATGGTCCTGGTCACATTGCTCCTGCTCCCCCTGGGAGGGAAGCCAGTGAGGACTGTGGGTCTAGGTTAAAGGGAATTGCCCCCCACACAAGTCTGATCAAGACAACAGCATGTGCCAATCAGCAGTGAGTTAGACTGTGGGAATTGGGGGTGTGTGTGACCTCTTGAGATTCACTCTCCAGGGTTAACGGGGGGGGGGGGTGTGGGGCGTTGCTTTTGAAGAAAGCAAAGCAAGAGTTTTGCGATTTTTTAGCAGTATTATTTGTATAATTCCCAGATTATTCCACCAATCCATCGGGCTTTTGAGTTGCTGTCTTCTATCAGGGCCATGTAGCTCCGAGATGTCCCCTCAACAGCAACCACATGTGATAGAAAACAAATCCAAGCTATGTCATGTCCAAGACAAGGCCTGCTCATTCCTCCTCTGACCTCCATGCCTGTATGCTCTGCCTCCCTGCTTCTCTTCCCATCTCTCCTCTGTAGGACTTGGTACTTTCTGCTACCCTTGCCATGTTGCTAATAATTCCATACTTTGGGATGTTGGAAAGGACAACTGCTAGAGCAGCTTGCAAGTTCTAGATCAATTCTCTTCCAATTCCTATCTTGGAGACACCTTCCCTTACCTGGGACCCTTTGAACTGGAAACTATAGAATGACCCCCGGTTCTTTCTCACTCCCTCCCTCACACCTAGTAATTACCCTGCTCTGCAGAATTCCTCTGGGTAAAATCATTCAAAGCCTGTTCCTGCCTCTCTCCCGGTGTGACCATGGCAGGCCCTTCCTCTGGGCCACCGTCATACGTGGCCAGGCTGATTGCCTTCTGGTCTCTTCCCCTCCAGTCTGATACCCTCTGATTCACTCCATGTAACCACCAGTCAGCTCTGAGAGGCACATTTGACCTCTCCCTCTCCTGCTGAAAATCTACAATGCTCTCAACCCTCCAGGTGAGCTCTGAGATTTTGAACTTTATG
Organism: Callorhinus ursinus; assembly: GCF_003265705.2. Classification (NCBI taxonomy): domain Eukaryota; kingdom Metazoa; phylum Chordata; class Mammalia; order Carnivora; family Otariidae; genus Callorhinus; species Callorhinus ursinus. The sequence goes on from NW_027397116.1 coordinate 1,368,026, forward strand.
ATTTTGAATTTTTTCTAGCTTTCTGGCCTCATTTCTGATGACTCCTCCTCTGATCCAGCTGTAATGATTTGTGCTTCCTGATAGGGCATTCTGTTAATTGCCTCTTATGATAGTTTAAGCCAGTCTTTCCATCCTTCTCCTTCAAACAGCTACATCCTACTGTTTATTTTAAACTCAGCTCAAGACCTATCCACAGTGAGAAGCCTTCTCCCCTTCTTTGACAGGACTTCATCGTTTCTCTGATGTCAAGGCTTCCCTTGGTATTCTATCATGTTTTCATTGCTACTAGCACAATGTAACCATCGATTTATGAGTGTGTCTCCCAAACTACATGGCCAAGTCCTCAAGGTTACCAACCATGTCTCATTTGATTTTATAATCCCCGCACCAAGTAATGAGCTTAATACATGGAAGGAGACTATTTGTTGACTGAGTGACCACCTTCAGTTTTACATACCCCTGGATGCAAATAGGAAAGTGATCCATCAGGCCCTTCCCATGTCCTGAACACTTACCATACACTGAGTGTTCACATGAGCCTCCTCAGGCTTTACTGTAATCTCACCATTTTCCTCTTAGAAAATGCAGGGATATTTCTCCCAGCCTTGTGCTAGGGGTTGGGGATGAAATAACCAGAGTAAGGAAGAGCTGTTTAGAACCACCTTACAGAGAATAGAAGATTTAAAAAAGAAGTTGATAGAGTATGAACAGTATGTTTCTCTATTCTATACATAGAGTGAAAACTTACATATATTTTATATGAGTTTACATACAATTAAAATTAGTATGCTCCTTGACATAAACAACCTTCTCGTTTATATCCACAGCAGAAAATAGCAATAAATGTTAGCAGAAAATAGCTAACATTTATTGTTTACTCTCTGCTAATATACCTCTTTATGTGTATGAACTTAATTATTGCATGTAACAACCTTAGTGAGGAGGCACTAAAATTTATCACTCTCCTTTTAGAGGTGATAAACTGAGGCACAGAAAGATGAGTATCTTGCCCAAGATCACACGGCGCATAAGCTGAGGAGCCAAGAGTTGGTCCCAAGGCAGTGTGGCCCCAAGGCAGTGTGGCCCCAGAACCCATGCTCTTTGCTACACTCTCTCACACAAGCCTAGAACTCTGTCTACTTGGTCTACTGTCTACTAGAACTCAGAAAAAGTGGATTAATTGACCACTCTTCCCTCAAAAAAATGTTTCTCTGAAAGTTTCTTCTGCTAATCTCACTTGTTTCTTGGTATGCACCTATTTTTGCTTGTCTCTTCTATTTCTTGTAGAAGAAGACAAATTATTAATAGTTTTCACTTATTGAGGGCTGATGTTTAACCTGGTACTGGGATTTGTGCTTTGCATGTGTTATCCCATTCAACTCTTCCAATATTTCTACTTTGCCCGTTAATAAATCTATTCGGAGTTGAGTGCACTCAACTCATTCGCTCAAGATCTCACCACCAGTAAACAACAAACTCAGGACTAAGGTAAGGTCAGTTTGAATCCAGAGCTCTTTGGATCTTAATGACTCATAGTGACTGTTCCCCCAAACTGTACTGCTTTCAATAATCACCTCAAAATGGCTCTCATAAAGGGATACCAGCATTTGGGGGTGATTTTATGTGAACCTCTACTCAGTTATAGATAACCTGATCTAGAACAAAAGGAAACTCTTGTCTGAAGCAGAAATTGGGGAAACTTTATATAAATGACAGATTCCAGGCTCCAACTCTAAAGATTTGGTGTTTGGGGGATGTATACCTTAAAAAAAAAAATCTACTTTTAATGATCTTGATACATAATCAGCTTGGAAACCATTGATCCAGGGGACCCAGCTCAGAACCAGAAATCTGAGGTTGTGTATCAAACAGGTCAGTTCCCACCACTCTCTGTATCTTAGATTCCCCACTGGCAAAATGAACTTAATAACAACCCCACTGATTGACCTGGATACGGAAGCTATGCAGATGGAGTGGCCTGCATGGAGTCCTTGAGAGATGAGGGCAAAGGGCCTTCTGCTCAGGATTTTACATTGATAACGGCAATTGAGAGTAACATATTAAACATAAACCATGCTAGCTCATTGGATATTCATAACTACCTGTGAAGTACATATCATTATAAGAATAAAAATTAAAAAGATATTTTTTGATTTTTTCTTTCACTATATACAAAAATTAATTTTGTATGTTAAGCATAATGCAAAAATATTAAAATTATATTTATGTATGCTCTCTTAACTTACTTTTTTCTTATCTATATACTATAGTTTTAAAATATAATTTAAATAGAATTTTTAAATCCAGTTTGATAATATTTTTCTTTTAAATATTTTAGTAAAATATGCATATTCCTATTGCTGATGTGTTTGGATTCATATTTACCATTTTTTGGAGTTTTCTGTCTCACTATTTTCCCCCTGCTTATTTTTTCTCATTTTAATTATTTCCCATTTATTATTTTATAAGTTAAATTTTCTGTCTGAATTATTTTAGAGGTTACTCTGTATATTTTTTTTTTTAATTTTATTTATTTGAGATAGAGAGCATGAGAGAAAGAGAGAGAGAGCAGGGTGGAGAGTTAGAGGGAGAAACAGACTCCCTGCTGAGCAGGGAGCCCAATGTGGGACTGGATCTCAGGACCCTGGGATCATGACCTGAGCTGAATGCAGAATTTTAACCGAGTCACCCAGGTGCCCTACCCTGTATACTTTAGCATGCATATATAATGAAACCAAACATTAATCAATATTTTACCCCTTAACTGGATATTTCAAAGACCTTAGATTATTTTGACTTTGATGAACTCTATGTCAACTTACATGGCTTTGTTGTCCGTTATTTTATCTTTATTTTTTTTCAAATATCCAAAATTGAATATTATTGCTTTCCTAGACCATCAATATTTATTGCATACCAAGATTTTTATCCACAATTTTTTCTTTGAGGATTATTTTCCTTCTGCTTAGTTATAAAGCCCTCAGATTTCCTTTAGGGAAAAATCTGTGAAAGCTATACTCTAACAAAAAAAATTCTTTTGGTCTAAAATTTTGATTTTGACAATTTTCAATAAAAAATGATTTTACTCTCATTCTTCAAAGAAAATTTTACTGTGAACATAACTTTAATTGGATGTTTATTTCCCCCAACCCATGATAGGTAATATTCCATGGCCTTTGAGTCCAGTGCTGTGGTTGGAAAGTCGGCTATAAGTGTAAGAATTTTTCCTTTGTAGATATCTGCTTTTTTTTCTGCCTTTAGATTTCCCTTTGTCTTCAATTTTTCCTAGTTATAGGTCTATTCATTCTATAAGAAATTACTTGGACATGCTCAGTTATAGATAAAATCTTTAATTAATTTTGGAAAACGCTCAAACACGATGTGTTTGATTATTGATGATTGCCCCATTATCCCTCATATTCTTCAGGAATTCCTTAGACATGTTGATCTTTACATCTTATGTCCTATGCTTCTCTCCCTCTGGCATTCTGAATAATTTCTTAAGATCTGTCTTCCACTTTACTAATTATTTCTGCTTCCAGAATTGTACAATGATCTGTTTAAGCCAGTTTGTTCATTTTTACTTTAAAATTTTATTATTTTAATATTTTTGCATTTACATTTAACACGCAAAATTTATTTTTGTATGTAATGTATTAAAAAATAAGAAAAAATTTTTTTTATCTTTTATCTATGAAAAAACTGAATACCCAGAACCCAAAGATGCAATAACATATTATTAAAATTAATAAAATTTGGTCAAGTAACTTGTTTTGTATTTCAAATATTGATAGCCTTTTCTTTCCTCTACCAATGAGTTCCTATAGATGGAAATCAAAAAATATCCCATTTACTATATTTAAGAATACATTTAATAAGAATACATTTGATAAGAAAATACACATATATGAATAAAGCCATAAACATCTTAATAAGCATATAAAACAAGAAGCCGAGACTCAATGCCATTTTGAAAATAAATTTTCCCTAAATTAATCTATACATGTAATGCAATCCCAATTAGAATCCCAATAAGATGTTTTTGGAATTGCATAAAATGTTCTCGACTGTCATATGGAAGGAGTAATGTCAAAAAAGTAGCCAAGAAAAAGTATGAAAAATAAGAACAGTGAAGACTGTTCTTCAAATCAGGAAGATTTGTCCTACCAAATACCAGATATGATGTGACTGCATTCATATCAATAAAAATTAATCTAACTTTAAAAATGAAAAGATAGAGCAAAAGAACATAACACAAAATATTGAATTATCCCCCAATATATAGTTCATTTATATAAAAAACATTTATAGTGCTTATATCTCATTTTTACAGGGAAAAGAAAAATTATTTTAATATGTAGTGAAGCTACAACAGGCTACTCATTCTGCAATCCATGTTATAGTCCAAAGGGAAACTCAAGGTCTCTAGAGTTTAGAAATGTTCTCAAAAAGAAAGTCAGTTTCAATACTTGCTGATATTTCTCTGAATTCACACTTCTACTTTCTTTCTTGGCTCTTGAGAATTCCTTACTTTCATGCCAATTAACATAATTTTTTAAGGCTTATTTCATATGTTATCTGGCACTTGGTGTGGTTCCTATGGCAGATTTGTTCAGGGTATCTGGTCTACCATTGGAAAATACACACATGGCTTTTTACAGGGGCCTGTGGGCTTAGGAGGGGGTGAGGCAAAAATTGTTCAAGAAACTGACGTAAAACAGACTGTGTTTGCAGCAAAGAGATTAGTGCAGTGAGAAATGTTGGGTTGAGGTTTTTCTTTATTAAATGTTTATGTAATTGATTAGGACCAAAAGTAAGCTAAAGATGGCCGTAGAGTGTGAGTAGGTTAACACCAGTTGAATATGCTTAGCATATCAATGAGGAAAGCTGTGAATATACGTCAGGAGTATATAAAGGAGTCTCTGGTCTGAATAAAGATTAGTGAATGCTCTAAAGTTTTAAATCCAGAAAGACCCAGAGGTAGGAGGAGATAATAACTGGAAGTCACCTCATTCTCTTGTTTTTCATCTTTGACATTCTGTTCCCTGTTCTCGACCTGGTTACAGCTTCTGTCACCTTCCTGTTTCAAATTCTTAACTGCATTTTCTAGTCCAAGTGAAGTCTTGCCCTTCTAGAAAAAAGGAATGACCCCAACTGTTTTCAGTGATTCCCTTCTTTATCCCCAATATGCACAACTTCGATAAAAGTCTGTTCTATACTGCCTTATGCCATTCTTCGATATTTTTCTAAATTCTTGTTTATTTTCTCTAAAGAAGGCAGATGTCACATGGAAGTTTTCTTCAATATATCCCATAACCCCAGAACAGTCACAGGCATTGAGACTAGTGATCTGCAAATGTTTTATATATGTCATTTATTCACAAATATATAACTTGAAAATGTAGTGTTTAATTAAGGTATTTCTCATGCAAATACTAGAACTCATCTGGGACTTATCTGTCTCACTACAGGACCCTTGGAGCTCTGTGGGTCAGAAGAGATGTTCAGTGATGTTTGCTTGCTGAATAAAGGGAACTGAATGCAAAAAAAAAAAAGAAAAGAAATAACAAAAGAGAGGATGAGAGAGAAAGAAAAAAGCAATAGAAGAGAAAAGGAAGGAAGGAGGGAAGGAAGGAAGAAGGGGAAGAAGGAAGTAAGAAAAGAGGGAAGGACAAAAGGAAAGAAGGAGGGAGGGAGGGGAGGCAGGAAAGTCCATTGATTTAATCCCTTATAGGTTTGTGAAAATAGAATTTCAGAGAAAAGACTGGCAAAACAGGGAATAAGGAAGCCAAATAAGAAAATAAGAATATATGAGGTGGGTATATTTAAGTCAGAAACATAATGTGCTTGGCAACCACTTGGTGCTCAAATGAACACACTGATTTCTCAGTCAGTTAAGTGAACATTAGACACAGTTCAATTAAGAGGTGTTGTCCAATAGCCAGCCTTACTGGAAAAGGTGAATTGGTCAGCTGAATTTCTCTTTCACAGATCACTGGGAGGAAAGCTGTTCCAGTGGTTTCAATAAAGCAGATGTACCTTGGTCTCTCTTGCGTTTAGCCATTCTTTACTGGGATTAGCTTCTGCCAGGAACTGGACTGCTCAAGATAAATTTTAGGCAACACTGGGCAGTTACATTGATTCTTTCAGGTGACAGGTTGTCCCTTAATCAGTTCTTTTTCTCCATGAGAAGAAATATGAACCCGCTGACTCCAGGGTGGGGAGAAACCCACTCAGGAACATTGTCCTTATCGGCAAAATACTGCTGAATTCATTCTCAGGGGGTTTCATCCTCCCAGCAGCAGATGACAATGATGAAGCCAATATTGTTACCATGAAGACCTAGGTGTATCTATCATCCAAGACTGTTCTCTTTAAGACCTTGAGGCATTAAAATGAAGCTTTCCTTTCCATCCATCAGCATTGAAGAGGAAATGAGAGCCAGAAAAATAGAGTGAGGAGGGAAAGGGAGTTTATTACCTTTATAGGCTAAAATTGGAACTATGCTCTAATAAATCCCTTTTATGGCTTATAGTTCATCAGTTTTAATTTGGAAAGGGATGGGACCAGTGATGGAATGAAGATAAGCAGAACTTGTTTAATCTCCAATGAGTCATGCTTATGAAAAATGCCTGCTACCCGGGTCATTTAGCCATAAGCAAATTATCATCCCTTCTTGTTAGCAACATTTCTCAATTTCACCTTCAGTTCTTTAAATAGGGACAGAGAGTTCTTGAAGCTCATATCCACAAAATAATAATTAAAGTGAAGACAATGTTATAGAGGCCCAATGTAGATATTTATATTCCCCGCACCCCCCCCCACTGCCCCAAATATAAAAAAAACCCTTACTAGCAGCCTGAGAAAACAAGAACAAATAATAGATAACATAATCCCTGTTTTCCAGAGACTGGTCACAATTTATTGAGAGAAATATTTAGAGGTGGGCAGGGAAAGTATTTTAAGGAATTTTTCAAAAGTAGCCATCTATACTGGCATCACAGAAGGCAAGCTGGAACTTAATGGGGTGCCCCGAGAAAGTATTTATTGGCTGTGAAACCTGTGAAAAGCACTGGGTGATACCCGGGGGGGAGGGTGCTATTGATAGACCTATAGGGAATGAATACAGTGCTGGGTGACCTCAGTTAAAAAACACTTTGAAGTCTAAGTATAAAACTTAAAGTGTTATTTCTATTGTAGACACTAACAACCTTCAGTGCACAATGACTTTATGTAGTCATAGGTCATCACTCATTATGATTAAGAAATAGTTTCTAAAAGAAGATCAGACATCCCCTGATTGGATGCAACTTTGATGCAAGCAGGAACATGATGTAATATTTTAATATTGAGATCCTGGGGGGGGTATTTAACTGATGGAAAATACTGAGAATAAGAGAATAAGAATTATCTAGGCCATTTGGGTGTGAGAGGACTATTAATGATCAACCGTCCTTCCTCATTCTATGCGTTTCTGGTGGGACTCTCAGTGACGGGAGCATGGCCCCTCCTCCCCTCCATGCAACTGGACATGTGAAATGAGCAAGGCTAATCAGACTCTGGTCATGTGAATCTGAAGAACAAAAATGTCCTGGAATTCCTGCTGTTGAGATCTTCCCTGGTCCTGAACTTCTCAAAGCTTGATTATTTGGCTCTTCTGTCAGTTCTGTAAACTGTATAGTACTTTTGATGCATTGTTTTTGAGACTTCTCAAATTACCAAAGTTGATTTCCATTGTTTAAAGCCAGAGGTCACTGTTGATAACACTGTCACTGGCAGAAATGTGTTCTGCCAGGTGGAAATATTATATAAAATTCCCAAACTCTATTTAGATTTCATATATGTACTTCAAGCAACCTTTCTGATTACTCATTTTTCTTTCTTGACCCATGGAGATAGCTCCCCAAGACATTAAAAATTTCCATTTATTTCTATATCAGTTAGCTTTTACTGCATAACAAACCACTCCAAAACTTGAAACTCAATTACTTAAGACAAGAATTACTTTTTCTCTTCTAGGTACCTGTGGAATGACTGAGGGTCCTCTGACCTAAACCAGGCACAGTTGGGCTTATCCTCAGGTTGCAGGCTGTGTCTAGGTCTTTTCCACATACCCACCTCCTATCTTTATAGGCCAGTAGGCAATCCACATCCTGTTTTTCTCGAGGAGATGGCAGACGTGGAAGATGGCAAGACCTATTGTGCAAATATATTTTAAGTCTCTCCTCACATCTCATCCACTAACATCACATTGGCTAAAAAATCTCATAGCCAAAGCCATGCTGGGAAACCATTCTGGGAAGTATACTTTGCCTCTAGTAGATGGGAAGCAGTGAATATTTGCTAAAAAGTAATCTAAATTATCACATTCCACCTCTCATTCACATTTTAATATCCCTTCCAAATATACTCACTGCATTCTCAGATCCTCAAAAGTCTTATTCAATCCCAGCCTCAAGCTCCAAGTTCAGAACCCCTGGATGTCCTTCATGTTCAGATGAAGTTTATCTTATTTCATAGATTTATAAACTTACAAGACAATCTGCCCTTCATGCACTCAATATGCAATGGGATATGGGCATACAATTGCAATGAATATTCCTATTTGGAAAAAGAAAGAATACCCATAATAGTCACTGGTCTGGAGAAACTGAAAACATGCTGAACAAATGTTGCCAAGTCTCTCTCAACTGAGGGTAGAATAGTTCTCTTATTAGATGCTAGTCCACTGTTTTCCACAGCTCTTGAGTCCAGCCTCTGGGAAATTGGTTCTTCTTTTCCATCATAGTCCTTGGCTGTTTCTTCAGATGGCATCAGTTAATCTGCCCTCCTTGCCCCGAGCTGCTTTCTCACTTGCTTTCTGCCTGTAGATAGTTGGGAACATGGAGACTGTTTTATGTATTAAACAATATGAACCACTTTTTCATCTGGATGGGCAGCACTTTTATCAATACAACTCTATCAAAACTTTATGGGTTTTTTATGTATTTGATTCTGGTCAATTCCATGATGCCAAAAGCACATTCACAACTTCTTTTTAGATATGCCCCATTTCTCGGTTTAATTAATGGTACTTTAGGCACATCAAACTGATGTGGCACCATATTGTTAAGCTTTCTAGCTCTCCTTCTTTTCAGTGATGGAACTCTAATTGCCAGATTTTAGGGGGAAGTAACAAAAATTCATAGGTAAATATCTACTAGTGCATGTCACACACTGATGCTTCATAAACATTACTTAGCAGTCCATTCTTTTTTCATCTGGTTTTAAGTCCATCTCTTATTAATTTGGTTCAGTGTTACCGGATATGCCCCAAGTAAAATATGAATGAGAGTCTAGTCACCCTAAGAGAATTTATAAAAATTAAAATTTTATATCTGCAGATCTGGAAACGGGACCACTATTATGGAAGTGTACCAAGATGCTACCTTTACATGAGGAAAGCCCCAAACTACCCCTCTCATCCTTTAAAACACTACTAGTAGTCAGCAAGATATTTGTGGAGTAATTTCATAGATTTACATTTTTGTACCTTCTCTGGTTTTTCATCTGGAGAATAGCATCATTGTACTCCCTAACCCTAAGGTGTCAACTCTGAACAGAACAGTGGCTGCTGCTTCCTGTGCAACTGAAAAGGGGACACTGATAAACTCCAGAAAGAAGGCACAAGAATCTCTCAATAGATGACCTCATCAGTGACCCTAGGCAAATCCCTTTCTGAGCTTTCATCTCCTTATCAATTCAGTGGACATAATGGTAGATGCTTTACAGAATTGCTGTGAAGATTGAAGAAGGTCATGCTCTAACAGTGCCCAAAATAGGACAGTGGACTGGTTCAGTCAACAACAGTTCTGATCCCCTCATAACTCACCCTCCAGTCGTGCTAGCTTGGAAAGCTAAAGAACTATACTTCCTTAATTCCCTTTGCAGCAAAATTTCTGAGTGTGATCTGAGCTCCACTAATCAGATGGCCTTGTCTGAGTCTTTGATACAGAATGGAGTTACACAAGGAGAGAACGAGGATATAGGGCAGTCATGTTGCTGGCATGATGGTGGCAAATGGTGGTTCTGGATCTAGAACACAATGGTGACTTTCCTGATTCAGCAGCTTCCTGTTTATGGCAGACGTGGTCTTGCCCTGAAGCCAGAAGCAATGACAACTACTTTTCTGATTCTGTAGTTCCTTGAAAGTGGGAGAGGGAGCAGTACCTCCTTGGCAGGCCAGTTCTTTGGTGTCATGTCAGTAGTCATTTCTGGAAGCTCAGTTCAAGTCTGTTTCTTCAGCTCTGCCCATGAGTCTGTGCACTCTTTGGAGCCACGAATAACACCTCCCCTTTTTTTTTTTGCCTAAACCACCTACAGTGGATTTGGTTTCTACATTTCAGAACCGTGGTGAATGTAGTACACATTAATATGTTAGTTATATCTGAAGATAAGTCTCACAGAAAGCAATTTTTTAGGGAATAAAGTTTGGCCTAATGGAAAAATCATCATGTTGGGAGACATTGTGTATTTCAATCCAGATGCCTTATGAGTCATGGAACATCAGACAAATTATTTCACTTCTCTGAAATTCAATTTACTCAGTAATAATATCAATATAACAGATTTTCCATTTATTTAAGATATATTTATTAACCATTTACTAAATGTCAACTCTCCCAGACACTTTATTTCTAGATACAAGATAGACTAGTGTCTGTTCTCACGGTGCTTAAACTCCAGTGAGAAGACAAAGACAATAAAAAATCTGGCAAATAAAAATATATGATATGCCACATGGGCATAAGCACTTACAGAAGAAAAATAAGTCAGGAAAAGGGTTCGAATATGATGAAGAAGGGGAAGGTGGTCTTGTTCTACGTACTGTGATCACAGAAGGCTTCTTTGTGCGGAGACCTGAAGTGTGTGAGGGAGAGAGATACATGACTCCCTGAAGTGAGCGTGTTCTGGGCAGAGGGACAGTGTGCTTTGTACGTTTAAGGACCAGCCCAGGAGGCCAGTGTGACGGGAGTGCAAAGGGAGACGGGATGAACAGTTGGCAATGAGGGAAGGGGGTAGCAGGTGAGCAAACTGTGGTTTCCAGGCCACTAAAAAGCCTTCCTACTTTACTGGGATTGAAAATCAGATCTAATATGTACACCTCTTAGCCTGGCACACGAGAACTACCTTTTCTTCCTCCTACAAAGTAAGTTAGTTTAATCTCTATACACAAGGGCTCTGGTGCTGGGTTGGGGTTTCTTGGTGGCCACACTAGGTCACAGGAGGGGAAGGCTTTGTGCCCTGTGAGGCCCTCCCAGCTCTCAGAGGCTGCCTGTCATTAGCCTCCATTAGGATGTGGCTTTTGGATTCTGCAGAATTTGGGTTCTCTAGAAGGTAGGGCTGGCTGAGCTGATGGCTCAAGGGGAAGAGTGCTTTCCCCCTCTTCTCTGGGGGTGACCAGTGCTGAGGTTGCCCTTGTCCTTTCCCCATGAAGCCACCTATCACTACAGATCCCATTTCCTAGGCCTATTCCACAGACCCCACCCTGCCCTTTGGTCCAGCCATGGTTCAGCCCCTGAAGCCCTAGCATAGAGGGTATGTTATGGATGGGGCGCTGGCTGTTAACCAGAACCCGGTGGCTAGCCACCCATCCCAGGGTCCGTGGCCTATTCCCTAATCCCCGACCATATAACTATGTGACCTCACTCATCAATTTATGCACTCATTCAACAGAAAAAAAAGTGGGGAGGCTGGGTGGTTCAGTTGGTTAAGCAACTGCCTTTGGCTCAGGTCATGATCCCAGGGTCCTGGGATCTGGGATTGAGCCCCACATCGGGCTCCTTACTCAGCGGGGATCCTGCTTCTCCTTCTTTCTCTGCCTGCTGTTCTGTCTGCTTGTGCTCTCTCTCTGCCAAATAAATAAATAAAAAATCTTAAAAAAAAAAAAAAACTAGTAAGGCTTCCCAGGTAGGCTGGCAGGTTTGGTTTTTTTTCTCTTCATCTGTATTTTTCTCCACTCCAGAGAACTCTAAAAAAGTTACTCATCTCCATAGACTATCATAAATCCACTGTCTTTAGAACAGACCACTCTAAGAACTCAACGAATTAAGAGGTCACGTAAAGAGAAATCAAAGGAGAAGAAATAACCTTGCAGAAGATTAAAAGAAGAAGTTGATGTCCCCTAGGCTCACAGCAAGTGGGCTGATGCTTCATAAGAGAATAGCTTTGACAAGTGTTTGCAGCATGAGAGAAGTGGTTTAGCAGCCTCTCCACAAAAGTCAGCCAACTTCTCTGCACTGCACCTCTGACATAGAGCAGACCCAGCTGTTGCCTTGCATTCCCTCTCCTGTTGGACCTTTCTGTGAAGCCATTCTTGGCCCATGCTGCTCCTTCAGCCTGGATCAACCCTCCTCCTTTTTACCTAGCAAAGTTTCTTTTCTTTTCTTTTTTAAATAATTAAGGTCTAACTTCAGTGCCTCCTTCTCTGTGAAGCCTTTTTGGATTCCCCAGGGAGGGGTTGGTTACTTTTTCTTTCTGTTCTGATAGCATTTCCTTCATATTTTTATTGAAACCCTTCATAGTTTCTCCTCATGACACGTCCAAGTCTCATACTTGTGCATTTCCTCATCTTTTAGTCCAGTGCCTGATACAAATGTTTGTTGATGGATGGAAGGATGGAAGGAAGGAAGGAGGGAAGGAAGGAAGGAAGGAAGGAAAGGAGGGAGGGAGAAAGATGGGGAGGGGAATTTATTTATGTACTTTGTTGCATGCCTTTTTTGAAAGAGGCAGAATATATAAAACTTTTAAGAAAAAACATAAAATTCCTAGAAAACTGTAAATATAAGTGGGCATTTTGGTGATGTTAAGAAGCAAGGATTCTCATTGGAGACTTAGAAAAATTCTAGATAGGAATCAAATTTTCAATAAGAAGTAGTATTTACTTTGGGAAATCTTAACATTCTTCATTCACGCTGCCTGACCTTAGGCTATGATGGAATTTTTTTTTTTGTCTTTAAATTTTTTATTGTGATGTTAATCACCATACATTACATCATTAGTTTTTGATGTAGTGTTCCATGATTCATTGTTTGTGCATAACACCCAGTGCTCCACGCAGAACGTGCCCTCTTTAATACCCATCACCAGGCTAACCCATCCCCCCATCCCCTCCCCTCTAGAACCCTCAGTTTGTTTTTCAGAGTCCATCTTCTCTCATGATTCGTCTCCCCCTCCGATTTACCCCCCTTCATTCTTCCCCTCCTGCTATCTTCTTTTTTTTTCTTAACATATATTGCATTATTTGTTTCAGAGGTACAGATCTGTGATTCAACAGTCTTGCACAATTCACAGCGCTCACCATAGCACATACTCTCCCCAATGTCTATCACCCAGCCACCCCATCCCTCCCACCCCCCCACCACTCCAGCAACCCTCAGTTTGTTTCCTGAGATTAAGAATTCCTCATATCAGTGAGGTCATAGGATACATGTCTTTCTCTGATTGACTTATTTCACTCAGCATAACACCCTCCAGTTCCATCCATGTCGTTGCAAATGGCAAGATCTCATTCCTTTTGATGGCTGCATAATATTCCATTGTGTCTATATACCACATCTTCTTTATCCATTCATCTGTCGAGGGACATCTTGGCTCTTTCCACAGTTTGGCTATTGTGGACACTGCTGCTATAAACATCGGGGTGCACATACCCCTTCGGATCCCTATGTTTGTATCTTTGTGGTAAATACCCAGTACTGCAATTGCTGGATCATATGGTACCTCTATTTTCAACTTTTTGAGGAACCTCCATACTGTTTTCCTGGGTGGTTGCACCAGCTTGCATTCTCACCAACAGTGTAGGAGGGTTCCCCTTTCTCCAAATCCTTGCCAACATCTGTCATTTCCTGACTTGTTAATTTTAGCCATTCTGACTGGTGTGAGGTGGTATCTCATTGAGGTTTTGATTTGGATTTCCCTGACGCTGAGCGATGTTGAGCACTTTTTCATGTGTCTGTTGGCCATTTGGATGTCTTCTTGGAAAAATGTCTGTGGCTATGATGGAAATTAAGAGCAGATCTGCATGTTTTCTTTGTGATAAACAGTTTTTTATTTATCTTTATTCAAATAAAACATTGGTTTGAGGGAACTGATTTGTCTATTGAGAAATTGAGTCCTGGTTTATCTCATAGTTTGATATTTTGGCAAATGTAATGGAAACAATTTCCACTGAAATATATATTTTTTCCAAGTTTTGTTGTTTTTGTCAGCTCTGCTCTTTATTTCAACTAAACCAAACCAAGAGTCTGAAGGGAGCCAGAAGATTGCTAATATAATACCACTCACATTTATGTAGACTTCTTTTTGAAAGACTAGTAGATCAGATAGTAATTATCCTACCATTTTTTTTTTAAAGGAAACAGGTTCAGAGAGATTACTTTGTTTGTCTATCATGTAGTACAATCCTCTTCGAGAACAGTGCACTTAGGCCTTTGTGGAGCTTTACTTTGCATCTACATTTTTCACTGATTTGAAGTATTAGTTTTGTAGTAATACATCCTTCATTTTCAAACTCGTATTATCTTTAGCAACAGATTTTATTTATTCCTAAATATTACACAGGGTGTAAGCTGCCAAGAGGGGAACTCTGGTCATAATCGGATTTTAAGAGAATAGGTTGTGTAAGACTGAAGGAAAAGGTAGGCATGGTCAAAGGGCCCAAATTTTTGAAAGTGAAGATGACCCAAAAGAGAAGGGAAGTTCAAAAAAAAAGCTGAACACCAAAATGTGGAAGTTTAATAATAGGACACATGATAGTTTTTTAGGAAAGACTGACTAACTAAATTTTAAAATATTCCATACAGTGGCATTTGTAATGCAAATCCAGAATAATGACACAGCTTCAACCCTGTGTAAAATCTAGATAGCAATAAGATGTTTCTACAAAACAAACGGTTCTATTTTCTCTTGCCTCTGGCTTGCTCTCACTTGCGGCCTCGTATGAATGTCAGCCAACCACTTTCCATAGCCTCATCTTCCACAAACTGTGAACAGGAGAGGATAAAATTTCTCCCTTCAGGACACTTATAATTCTCAGAAATGTAATTAATAAATGATGAGATTTTGGGGGAGAACCGACCTGTGATTTGAGCCAGGAGTTGTAAAGGCAGAGGAGAAATTGGCAGAAGGGTGTCATTCAAAGAGAACCAGCAGGATTAGTAATTTCTCACTTTGCCTTGAAAGCAATCTCACAGCAGAGAAAAATGCTACCCTGAAGCTAAGAGAGAAATAACTAGTTGGTGATTAAATTCATCAAAATTCTTAAATAATAAGATAAGCTGGAAAGACTTGAAGCATTTGCTATGTACCTGCAGAAGTGCTAAGTGCTTTGGCAAGTGTGATATCATTTAATTACTGCTGTTAATGAAGCTGTTATTATCTCTGCTTTGTAGAAGTTGAAACCGAGGCTCAGAAAGATGAAATACTTTGACTGATACTCATGTAATTTCCTATAGTAGTGAAGAAAAGTAAAGCAGAGTAAGTGAACAGAAAGTGACAAGGGGATCTTTTAGATTGGGTATCTGAGACAGGGGTAGCTGACGGAAAACTTGAATGGGTCCGAGGATGTAAGCCAAGTGAGTATCTGACAGGAAAAATCAAGTGCACCAAAAAACAAAGCAAGGAATAGCAAGCACAAAAGCCTAGAGAAAAAAATTGTGAGCAGTTTGAGGAAGAGTGGGATGGTTAGTGAAGAACGAATAGGAGAGGGGAAAGAGCTTGGAAAGTGGACATTAGGTCATGTAAGGTCATGATAATGACTTTGGATGTCATCCCAGGTGTGATGGGAAGCCGCCAGACGGCTCTGAGATGATTTATGTTTTACAGGATCACTTCGGGTGCAGTGTGGAGAATAGAATAAGATGAGTGAAGAAAGCAGGGGGAGAAAGGGAGCGGAGGAGCCACTAAGAGGTTATTTTAGGAGCTCACAAGAAGACTCCGATGGCCTGGACCCAAGAGGGTAAAGATGAAGGTGATGAAAGGCGGCCAGATTCTGTATACATTTTGAAGGCGACACAATGGAATTGTAAAAGAAATGGATGCAAGATGTAGACAAACAAGGAGTAAAAGATGAGTCTAAGGTTTTGCTGTAAGTTAACGAGTAAGTAGTGATATTCATCAAAATAGGAACATGAAAGGAGAGGCGTGTTTGAGAAAATATGTCTGACTCTGGTTTTGGTTTGTTTTAAGACATCAATTTCATATATGGAACAGCAACATCTCCAATCAGTAGCAGAAAATTGATTAATTGTTTTGGGAACAAATGGAGAGCCATATGGCAAAAAATAAAATCTATCTTGAACCTTATGCTGGGATAAAATCCAAATGAATCCAAGTTTTAATGGTAAAGAATGGGACTGTAAAAATATGAGAAGAAATCACTGGACAATTAGATCATAATTTTAAGTTAGAAAGTCTTTCTAAATGTGACACACTTTTTAAAAAAATTCCCAACACTGCAAAAATCTCTGCTTTGGCAGGTGCATTTAGCTTGGCTCCTTAGCCTCCATTCCATGCATGTGCAACATAGGAATCCACCACTGATACAGGGGAAATTGCATTCTGAATTTTGGCTCATCTTTCTGAAGTTCTTTTCTCCCCTCAGTGATATTGGCCCCTCATGTACTGGCTGCCTCTAATTTTTATCCTCCAGCCCAGTGACACCGCTAAAATCTCTAGGCTACCACTCTCTTCTGAGAATGTAAGTGCCATGCCAGGAACCAGAAAATCCGAAGGGCAGGAGGTAGGAAGCAACGGATGAAGGTGGGCCTTAACCTCAATACATTTGCTTTCACTCTAGAATTGTGTCCTTCAATTTCTGATTGTTCTGGGTTCTCTTTGATGATTTCACATATATTTTTATTTCTCCCACATTTTATAGTTGTTTTCAGAGGAAGGGTTAGTATGATACAAGTTACGCTGTCATGTACAAATGGCCCTTCTCCAAGTAATTAATTGATTATACAAATAACAAATAAGTAAAGATTTGGTGATTTAAAAAGTACAATTTAAACATGTGAACACTTATAAGCTTAGAATATCAAAGCCAAAAACGGAGGAATATATATTCTTTTTAAGCCATCTTGGAAAATCTGCAAAAATTTATTATGTGCAAGGCTATAGAGTGAATCCCAACAAATTTCAATAAATTATTTTTATGAAGACTACATATAATTATAAAATATAGTTAATGGGTCTATATCTAAAGGAAGTGAAATCAGTATCTCAAAAAAGAGATTCTCTGCACTCTCATGTTCATTGAAACATTATCCACAATAGCCAAGACACTGAAGCAACCCAAGTGTCCACTGACAGATAAAAGGATAAAGAAAATGTGGTATATGCATACCATGGAATATTCAGCCTCAGAAAAAGAAGGAAATCCTGCCATTTGCAACAACATGGATAGATCTTGAGGGCATTAGGCTAAGTGAAATAAACCAGACATAGAAACACAAATATTGCAGACATTACTGATTTGAGGAATCCAAAATAGACTAATAGAAGCAGACAGTAGAATGTGGCTGCCATAGGCTGGAGAGAGGAGGAAATGGGGAGTATTCATCAAAGAGTACAAGGTTTCAGTTATGTAAGATAAAACTGTCCTAGAGATCTGGAGTACAGCATAGTATGCATGGTTCACAATACTGTGTTGTACACTCTTAGTCGATACAGTTCTAAGGAAACAACAGAGAATGGGAACTTGCTCTTCCAGGTATCAATGCTGGTTATCTTATTCCATCAAATCTAAGATGACATAGTTGGAAGGTGAGCCATGGTTTATGTGCCATTGAGAAAGAAAAAGCACAGCCACTCTAAGCTATGAAACAACGTCTTAATGATAATCTGCATAATGCATTAGTTAGTCATACCAGTCACTCATCACTTTTCAATTTCATCTATTCTGAAATTAGACCATTTTTCCTGCCTTCAGATGAATTGCTTTGTTTGTGATAAGAAAACGTTTACATGTATCTCAATAAATAAATGAAAAATAGCATCACATACTTGTAGCTATCTTAATTTATTAGGTCCTACTAAGCATTTGGTGTTATATATTTTTTTTAAATAAGAAATTACAGTCATTTCTCCAACCAAGGATATTTCTTCATTAACACCAACTTTATGCCAAGCTGCTCTATTTTCAGAATGTTATGCATACACAATGAATTTTCCTTTCATCGACAAGTAATAGTGTATACTTTTTAAACAAAACATTTCAGGGGCAATTGTACAAATGTATTAGTAATAATGCTTATTAACTCAATATAAGTGACTACAATACAAATGTCTATGACCAAATTTGTATCAGTTCAGAAAAAGTAAATTACATCATGACCACCACTTGGCCAACAGTGATTATAAGTCATGGTCCATCATCATATAAATTAAAATAAAATAGATAAATGTGCATCTTAGAATTTATTAAATATAGTGTAAAGCTCTAGTAATTAAGATAACATGAGACATATGGATCCATGTTGACATACTGTACTGTTAAAGATGATATACATCTAAGTACAAAAAAAGGTGCAAAATAACAAGTTAGCATTTATATAAATGGGGAACGGGAAATATATGTATTTGTTTATAGATGTATAATCTATCTCTGGAAGTATATTTTTAAAATGACAGCACTTATTGCTCCCGAGAGAGGGGGACTGAGAGGTTGAAGGGTAGAAGGGGAAGAAAATCTTTCACTTTGGAGCCATATACATCTTGCTTGATAGGTTCATGGTAACAAACTAAAATGTTTATGTCCCCAGAGAACTAAAGTTTTGAAAGTATTTTAAAGTTTTCGGTGCTTATTATATCACCTAAGTGGAGAACACAAGAACTCACTTGGTTGGATGTGTCTTGAAAAGAACAAGGTTGGAGATAAAACTGGGGGGAGTTGTCTCTCTATGGATGGTATTTAAAGCCACATGAATAGATACAATCCCAGAGGTAACAGAAGGAAGTCCAAGAACGGAGCCCTAGGGCACTCCTTAACTAGAAAGTCGGGAGGATCAAGGAAGGACATTAAGAAATCAGTGGGAAACAAAGACAGTCATGTGGACTAAAAGCCAAGTGAACAAAGTGACGAATGGTGTCAAATGCTGCTGACTTTGAAGAGGACAATATCCAAGAGTTTACCATCAGCTGTGCAATGTGGGAGTCAAGGGGTGATGCTGGGAAGAATGATTTCACTGGAGCTGTTAGGATGAAATCCTGATTGGAACAGGTTTGAAGGAGACCGGAAATCAGTTTGTGGAGAACGGAAACCCTTTCAGGTATCTGGAGTATTTAGGTCAAAGGAGGATAGTTGTTTTAAGTTTTGGTGGTTTTGTTTTGAAAAAAGTGTTTTGTTTTGACTGCCTGTCCATCTTATTTTTCCGTAAAGCTAACCAGGCAAAATTAAGAGAAGTAACACTCAGAACAATTTTATTAAAAATGTATTCATGAAAAATGATCATATGAAAAGATGCAGAAACCACAAATTAAAACAGCATTGAATTACCACTATACACCTGTTAGAATGGCTTAAATTGAAAAGCCAATACCAAAATCAAAACCAAAGCCAAATAACAACAATACCAAATTCTGGTAAGCATGTGGAAAACAAGAACTCATTTTTATTACAAAGTGGAACAGCCATTCTGGAGAACTGTTTTTTTATAAGTTAAATATACATTGACATGTGACCCAACAATTCCATTACTGGGTATTTACAGAAATGAATTGGAAACTTAAATCCTGTACATGAATGTATATAGCAGTTTTATTCATAACTGCCCCCAAAACTGAAAACAACCAAGATGACCTTCAAAAAGTGAATCGATAAATTAATGGTGGCACATCTATACAATGAAATACCACTCAGTAATAAAAAGGAATAAACTACTGATTCATGTAACAACAGAAATAAATCTTAAATTCATTTTGCAAAGTGCAAGAAGCAAGATCCAAAAGGCTGCTTTTTGTTGATTTCATGAATTTGATGTTCAGGAAAAGGCAAGAAACTATAGCAATGGAAAACAGACCAGTGGTTGCCGGGGTTTGGGGGATGGTGAAAGATTGGACTGTAAAGGGCCTTCATCAGAGAATTTTCTGGGTGATGAAACTGCTCTGTATGGTGGAGGACATTTGCCAAATTTGTCAAAGTTCACGAAATAACACAACACAGAGTGAACTTTATTATATGTACATTTAAGAAAAAAAATCACCTAGGATTTAAAAACAAAAATAAAACATAAAGGGGGACTTCCAATTTTCATTATTCTGGAAGATCAGGTACCAGGCCTACTTTCCTGCCATAAGCAAATATAAAACTGGACAAAAATGTATGAAGCAACTATTTCCAGATATTGTATACAGACAGAGACCCTGTGATCCCAGGGAGAATGGAAATACACAATTTGAGCTCCACGTTTATCCCAGCTTTCTGCTTAAGGGTGTTTTCTAAACTGTCACTGAGTAAAGCAGAATCAAAGCAGAATAGTGATTTTGCTAAGTGGGAGAGAGAAAAAATAGTTCAGATGTCCGCAGAGGCTGAAATTTGCAGGTCAGACTACTCCAGAGGTACTTGTACAAAGAAGGAGCTCAAGGAATCTGCAAAGGAATCTTGTTGGATTGTTAGTCAGACTTGAGGTTGAGCATATACAAGAAGACACAGTGCAGGACTGACAGAGGACTAGTGGGGAGCTGTGATGTGCACAGCTACTGGGAATCTTACACAGTGCTAGAATTACTGGAGTTCTGAACACCCAAACAATCCCAGCAGAACATGTGAGATACGTGGCTGAGACCCCAGAAGGGCCATGACCGAGGAATACGACTAATCTAGTTCAACAGGGATACTACTTGTCAAGCCTTAACAAAGCTTTAAACAAGCCTCAGCCAAAGAAAGTCTATCTGCCAGCAAATTAGCTGCCTGCCAGTAAAATCTCAACACTCTTAAAAAGAAGACAACATAAATTCAGGCTATCAAAAATGTAGCATTCACAATGATAAGTAAACATCATGGGGAAATAGCTATAAATTAATGATATATAGAAAAAAAGAGGAAATTTACATACAGGAGAACAAAGATAAGATTGACTGCTGGCATCTTATAAGAGGCAATTCAACCAAAAGACAAGGCAAGAAAACATTTCAATTTCAAGTTCTTTTTCCAGAGAAAATATCCATCAAAAGTAAAAGCAAAATAAAGACATTTTAAGACAAAAGCTGACAGACTTATTACTAGCAAATGTCCACTAGAAGAAATGCAAATGTAAATTCTTCAGATAACTCATCTAAATAAAGGAATGAAGAGCACCAAAAATGATAAATATGTGAGCAAATATAAAAATGAACGGAGGAAAAAAAATACCAACCCTAATTATAAGGAAGCTGGAGTGGATCTGATATAAAGTATATTTCAAGACACAAAAGTATCCCTGGAAAAAAAGAGGGACATTTCATAATAATAAATGTTCGACTCTTCAAGAAGACATAACAATCCTACATGTATGTACACCTAATAATAAAAATTCAAACGTATGAAGCAAAAGATGACGGAACAAAAAGTAGACAAATAACATTTGAGGTTTTACTTTTCACCACTGATAATTAGAATAAGCTGACAAATCTGTTAAAGTATGGAAATTATGGACAATGTTATCAAGCAACTAACCCACTTACCACTTGTGGAACAAAAAACCCAAAAGCCATTCTTTTCAAGCACACAGAGAATGTTCACTGGATAAATCATGTGCTGAGCTAGAACAAAATTTTTAATAAATTTCAAATGATTGATAAGTATAAAGTATGTTTTCAACCATAAAGGAATTAATGTAGGAATCAGTAACAATAAGATATTTAGGAAATCTAAACATTTGGAAATTAAGCAATCAGCCTTCAAATGAGACCTGGATCAAAGAGGAAAACATAAGTGAAATTAGAAAATACTTTGCTCTGAACATATGAGAATTTGGTGCCATGAAAGCAGTGCTTACAAAGGAAGCTCTGGTCTAAAATACTTATTTAGGAAAAAAAGAAAGATATACTCAATGATCTACCTTTCCACCTTAAACAACTAGAAACAGAAAAATTAAACGTAAAGGAGGAGGAAGGAAGGAATTAAAGGAAAGTATAAATCAATGAAATAGAAAACAAACACTCAAAAAAATTAAAGAAACCAAAGGCTAGCTCTTTGGAAAGATATTTGAAAAATGATATACATCTCACTCTGCAAATCAAGAAAAAGATCAGGGAAACATAATGATCAATATTAGAAATGAAAGAGAAAACATTATATAGCCATAATACTGAATAAATATTAGAAAAAATTTTATGCCAATAAAATCAAGAGCTTAGATGAGGTGGGAAAAGCCCTTTTAAATCAAAACTTAATAAAAGTGATATGAAAGAAAATAGAAAAGGTAAAGAGCACACTTTTTCACAGCTCTTCAGAGGCGGTGGGCTGCTTTGGGATGAAGCTGAACATCTGTTTCCCAGCCACTGGCTGCCAGAAACTCACTGAAGTGGATGATGTTTGCAAACTTCTTACCTTTCGTGAGACGAGTGTGGTCACAGAAGTTGCTGCTGACGCTCTGGGTGAAGAATGGGAGGGTTCTGTGGTGTGAACTCCTGGTGGGAAGGACAAACGAGGTTTCCCCATGAAGCAGGTGTCTCCACCCGTGGCCGGGTCCACCTGCTACTGAGTGAGGGGCGTTCCTGTCCCAGACCAAGGAGGACTGGAGAAAGAAAGCACACATGGGGGTTCTCAACTTGGTCGTTGTAAGAAAAGGGGGAGAAGGATATTCCTGGCCTCACTGATTCTACTTACCTCGTCATCTGGGGCCCAACAGAGCTGGCAGAATCCACAGACCTTTCAGTCTCTCTAAGAAGATGCTGTCCACCAGTATGTTGTGAGCAAGCCCCTAAACGAGGAAGGTAAGAAACCTGGGACCAAAGCAGCCTGGATTCAGCGTCTTGTTACTTCACGCGCCCTGCCACACAAACGTGGGCGTATTGCTCTGAAGAAACAGCTTACTGAGAAAAATAAGGAAGAGGCTGCAGAATATGCTAAACTTTTGACCAAGAGACTGAAGGGCCAAAGAAAAATGCCAGGAACAGATTGCCAAGAGACGGAGCCTGTCCTCTCTGACGGCTTCCACCTCTGAGTCTGAGTCGAGTCAAAAGGAGATGTTCAAGAGTAACAAATAAATAAGATCAGCCATCAAAACAACAACAAAAGAAGAAGGAAGGAAAGAAAGAAAAAGAAAAAAGAAAAAGGAAAGAAAAAAGGCAAAGAAAAAAAAGAAAAGGTAAATAGGCTTCTATCTGTCAGAAAAGACTTCACTCCAGATGATTTTACTATTGAGTTCTAGCAAACATTTGGGGAAGAAATAATACTAATCTCATGAAAACTCATTTAGATGATAGAGGACAATAGACCTTCCAACCGATTTATGATACCAGAATAACCCTAATCCCCAAATCAGACAGGATATCGTGAAAAAAAGAAAATTATAGAATATTCTCATGAGAATAGTTACAAAATCCTTAATAAAATAGTAGCAATTCAGAAATAGTGACATGTATTTTTTTAAAGATTCATTTACTTATGTGAGAGAAAGAGAGAGCATGAGCGTGTGGTGGGGGAGGGGCAGAGGGAGAGAGAGAATCCCAAGCATATTCCCCACTGAGCTCAGAGCCCCATGGGGCTCCATCTCACGACCTTGAGAGCATGACCTGAGTTGAAACCAAGAGTCTGATGCTCAACCGACTGAGCCACTCAGGCTTCCCCCAAAATAGTGATATATTAAATGGGTAATACATAGGGACTAGGTAGAGCTTTTGCCAGAAATACAAGATTGGTTGAGGATTTCCAACTTAATGTAATTCATGATATTAACAGAATAAAGCAAAAATCTGACCATCATATTTAATATAGAAAAGAGCTGACAGAAGTAAAAACCCCTTTACAGCAAAAACTCTATAAATTAGGAAAGAAGGGAAATTCTTCATCTGATAAAGTCCATCTATGAAAATCCTATAGTTAATAACACACTAAGCCTGGGTGTAACAAGGGAAGGATGACAGCTCTCTCTACTTCTATTCAAAACTTTTCTGTAGGTCCTAGCCAGTGGAATAAATCAAGGAAAGAGAAGAAATTTATAAACTTCAAAAAGGAAAATGTTAAATTATCTCTATTTGTGACAATGTCATTGTGCACTCATAAGGAGTCTATAAAAAAACCAAACCAAACCAAAACAAATATGCAAAGTCACAGGAAGCAAGATGAATATAAAAATTGTATTTCTAAGTACTAGAAATAAAACTATGGAAATTAAAATTTTTTAAATACTTAGGAATAAATTAAACTAAAAGCCTACTAATTCTCAATACTAAAAATTACAAAATATTTCTGAGAAGGAAATTAAAGAAAATCAATATAAGGGAAATAAACGTTTTTCATCAATTGGAAGCTTCACTATGATTAAGATGTCATTTTTCTCCAGTTGGATCTGGATCCAAAACAATCCCAACTACATTCACAACAGTTTTTATAAAATATAAATTGACATATTGATTCTAAAATTTATATGGATATTCAAAAGTCCTGGATTAATCAAACCAAATTCAAACAAAAAGAACAAGGTCAGAGGACTTATTTTATCTGCGTTCAAGAATTATTCTTAAACTACGGTAATCAAAGTAGAATGGATTATTAGCCTAGCGACATATACAACTGGTAAAATTAGAATCCAGAAATATATACATGCATCTATGGTTAATAATTGTCGACAAAGACATCAAAGAAATTTAGTGGGGAAAAGAAAGAGTTTTCAACAAATGTTGCTTGAAAAATTGGGTATCTTTACAGGTACCATAATGAACCTCGACTCCCTACTTTAAACTGCACCTGGACAATCTAAAATTATAAAATTTCTACTATTAAGAAAAAAGCATTTTGCTAATGGGCTTCTTTGGCTTTTCAAGGCAATGTATACTATATTTGGGCATGTTATGTAAATCCTTGTGTTGAGTAACGCCCAAACCTACCAGATTTGAATGGGGCCTAAAATAAGAGAAGGCTCTGTAATAGGTCTAGGCTACCATTAATTCCAGGAATGAAGGTTCAGAGTCATCCCCTCTGGCTGGGAACCACAACCAACTGAAGTGCTTGTTGAAGGCAGTGGAAATGTGGAGTGGGTAGTGGAAGAATGTAGTTATAAATGCCAGCTCTAACCATGTGACTCTCTTAGCTATCTTGGGCTCCTCTTGGACCATATGACCCAGCAAACTTGATGGTACTTGAAATGTCAGCGGTAGGTAGAGATAGTGTTGGGAGCCTTTGTTGGGCCCTTTAAGTTAACCACAGAGAAGACCGTTTGGGTTTTGATGCGGTCATGCCATCCTCTGTAAATTACATTAGAGTTTGCTACTAGGCCTTAGGAGGCGCCGAATGCTTGGCCATGTGAACCAAGCTTTCCATCGTGACCCGGGAGTTATCTGACCTATCAACCATACAGTCAGACATCCTTAGCAGCACTTTATCATCAGATGGAAGTGATACATGAGATCGGGCTCCAGCAGACTGTGAAGGCACAAAAAAGCAACATAAGAAAGCAGCCCAAATGCTCAAGGCCCCTCTCCTACTACATTATCTTCTCTCTCTGCCCACATCTCTTATCTTTTGGGGCTCTGCCCATGACCAGTGGACTGAGGAAGAAACACCTTGAGCCTGGCTTACAGATGGTTCTGCATCATATAAAAGTTAATACCCCCAACCGAGCAGAGGCACCCCCACAGCCCCATCTGGGACAACTGTGAAGGGCTGTGGTGAAAGGCAGTTTGGCTAGTGAGCAGAATTCCAAGAAATGCAATTTTTAAATTTTCTCCCCGTCCCTCACGGTCTCATCATATCGCATAAGATGTGCTAATGGTTATTAACTTGTGTCTCCATATTTAAGTTATGGGATATTAAAGGGGATACATGAATCTGCTGGGATAGGAATGAATATCACTCAAAGACAGAAAGGAATTTTGTATCCTCTTCTGCAGAAAGGGTAGCCATTTGGGGATGGTCCTCTAATTTTAGGCAGAAGCATGACTTTGTTACTGTCTTTGTATGGAGACTAAATACGGTTTCAGGAAATGTGTGTGGGAGCCAAGCTGACAAGGGGGTAAAATGTAGTGGTTTTGCAATGGATCACCTTGGTCAAGGTGAACTACGTTTCCCAGAATTCCCTTCCCTGAGTGCTTGTGGTTAGAGCAGGCTACAGGAGAGATGCCGTGTGAAGGGCCGAGGTGGAGCCCTAGCCCCTGTAGCTTATCTACACTGTCATTTATCTGCCCACTGCTTTCTTTGGCTGAAGCAACAGCTGGGCCTGCAATTGCTATGCCAAACCCTTGTGACAGGTGAAATAAAATGGAGTCACTTATGTCAAAGTGTTTTTAACATGGAGCTGAGAGGCCATTAAAGAGGTGCGTGTCCTCACCAGATGGAACCATGAACTTTTGAAATGGGCCAAAAGGCAAATATTCCAAGGACGCTGTATGAACATCTGCAAGTTGCTATGTAGCTGACTTTTGCTTAAGGAGAGCCCTAGCGATCAATGATGTTTAGCCAGGATTGGTTTTCTGCCACCAATATCAATCAAAATTCTTTGTAAACAACATATACAAGCATTCCCCTTTGTCTTAAAAAACAAAAAACAAAACAAAACAAAACAAAAAACTCCTGGCTTTTATTCTGCAGGGGGGCACAGTTTGGGTTGCTACCTGAATCTGTGTTCCCCAAATTATAATTCTGAGATCCCAAATAAATGCTTTTATTTCAATTCTCCCTCTTTGCTCAGTGGACCCTGGATCCTCCTTCTGCTAAGTCAGGTCCTGCCTTCTGCAGGACACCCACACCACCAGGATCAGAAGCACGGTTTTGGTCTCTCTCTATGGATTTCTGCGCAAGCCCATGGGAGCAGCTTGATTTCACTCTCCTCCACCTTACACCCACGTCTAATTCCCAATAGAACAACAACAAAATCCACACCTCTGTTCTGCACCATATATCTTATCTCATTATAATTAAAAACAAACAAACAAACAAAAAAACCTAACAGGATCTGCCATCTGAGGTGCTAATTCCAGGAAATGACTCATATAAACTTATTCCTGAATTACAGGAGCATTTTATCTTATTTATTTATTTTTAAACATTTTATTTATTTATTTGAGAGAGAGAGAGAGAGAGCAGCAGAAGCAGAGGGAGAAGCAGACTCCCCACGGAGCAGGGAGCCCGATGCGGGGCTCAATCCCAGGACCCCGGGTTCAAGACCTGAGCCGAAGGCAGATGCTTAACTGACTGAGCCACCCAGGCGCCCTTACAGGAGCTTTTTAATTCTCTATAGGAATTTTTGTATAATAGGATTCACCATACCCAATGAAATTTTTTGAATTTCAACAGCAACTGAGGGAAAATTTTGCCATAAAATTAGTAAACGGTGATAGAAACCCTGGAGCCAGTTGTCTGGGTGTAGCAAGTTGCTGATTGTTACCTTTTCAAAACGCATAAAAAGTAGTAAAAATGTTTTTAAGCTTTCCTTTAGTTGTGACCTCTTAGCTCCAACTGGGAGGCGCCACAAGTGTTTTGATCAGATGCCAGTTGGTCTGTACCAGGGAAATCCTTTTTAGCCAGGCTGTTTCTTGACAACCCAGAATTGAGAGCAGTGTGTGGCTGCTGAATGTTTGTGATTAATGAACACAAAATTCAATGTTCTAGAGGGAGGAGATCACAAATAATGAAATCCTGGAACTCAGCTTGATTTTTAGCTTTGGCATGACTAAGCACAATTCCGCTCTGCCTCTGGACACGTGGGAGGGTCAGGAAGGCATCTGAGGAGGTGCTGTTGTGGGGAGGGGGCATGGAAGTGTATGCGTCTTGGACTGGGAATTGTGACATGTACATCTGTTCCTTTCTGCTTGTAAGACCCTGTAAAATGGGGATCATTGTATCTGCTTTTCCTGCCTCACAAAGTTGCAACTAAGATCAAGTGAGCTTCACTTTTGTAACTCATTCATTCATTCATTTATTTCACAAATATTTTTTAAGAATATAATTGATCACAGGCGCTGTCTTGTCCTATATCCTTGGGTTACACAACTAAATAAGATGCGGGTTCATAGTCTAGATGTATACAACACACCTTGCAACCCTGAGCAAGTAACTAAGCCTCTTTTTTCATTTTCCAAAGAGGAATGGTAACAAGTACCTCGTGTTTATTTCTTGGGGTTATTGTGGACAGAACGTATGTGGCAAAATGTATAGCATCTAGTACAAATAAGTATTTTATTATTTTTATGTTATTATTATTTTAGAGAGAAAGTACTAAGCAAAAGAATCGACCTTACTTTGGAGGGAGTATGGTTAGAACATCTCCATGAATAAATGACCCTCCAGCTAAGTCTTAAAGAAAGGCTCACTTGGGTAAGAATGAAGCAGGTTCTGCAGATAAGGAGAGGGGGGAGCACTTGACAGTGAGGAGGACGGGTGTGTTGGTCTGTAGTGCCGCTTCTGCTTGATGAGCTCTTTCAGGTAGAAGATAAAGGTTAGTGTGGTTTGAGTCCCTGATCAGACTCTGCCACTGTGCTGTGCCGCACAGAGCTGGGGATCCTTCGAAGATTCCACAGTCATGATCTCGATGCATGCCACTTACCACCTTCTTTTGGAACCCTGTCTATGCAATATATCCCCCCAACTAGATCCCAAACCTTTTGGAGAACAGGGACTCGGTTTAATTCATGTTCACATTGCTAACCAGCATCGGCACAGAGAAAACACAGTGAATATAAGTATCTTGAACAGCTGTGATGAATGCTATAATCAAGTTCAGAACAAAGTGTTAATGTGCAGAGGAGCAGGGAGCCCCTGACTTCGCCGGAAGTGCAGCCAAAGGCTTCATAAGCAATAATGTTCATCAGGATCAGGTCAGGATCTTGGTGTTTATCCTATGAGACCACCATTTTCTGAGAGAAAATGTCTTCGGCACTATGTGACTTGTTCCAGTGATCCTTCGGGATCTAGAAAATTCAGCTGTTTGTCCTTTGATGCTTAGGAATGGATGTTTCTACAGCTGCTGATTTATTAACATTACTACGGTTATACAAACCTGGTCTGTCTGGACTGAATTACAGCTTAGCTGGAGTATGTATATTTTCTAAACCCCAAACCAGAACACGTGATATGACAAGTGTACTTTTGGGAAAGACAAAATAGGGTATTTAGAATGGCAACTGTCTCAGAAAATCTCTGTAACCTCTGGTTGCTATTAGCATAGCCTCTTACTTCCTTGTGCTTAAACAAGTATGAATTATTCAGGCACTCTTAGGTGATTGTCTGTGGTTGATAAGGGAGAATTGGGTTTGGGTAGGGTTCAGTGGGATTCCACAGAGGTGTGGACTATCAGCACGGACTGGATATGCTGGGGGAAAGGACATGGAAGATGCACTCTGTGCATGGGATTACATGCCTTTGAAGAAGTAAAAGAGAAAACCCAGGCCTTCTTCCAGGTAAAACAACCTGGATTGAAGTTAAAACCAGAAGAAAGAAAATTAAGGGAGGAAAGGAAAAGGAAAACACGTAGTTCAGTATCCACAGCTACCTTATATATCTGGAGGTAGATATATATAGGTATATATGACTCAGATATATATACCTATATATATCTACCTTATATAATGGAGCCAAGCTACCTTGGCCCCATTCTAGCTGCGTGACCTTGAGCTCATCACTGACTCTCTTCGAGTGTTAGTTCCTCATAAGAACAGAATCCACTAAAAATTCTTGTATCATAAAATCATGGGTTTATCTACCAAGAATGGGAGCAAATTAAATTTGGAGGAAGAAGGAAGCTGTATTATACAAATTAGAAAGAAGTAGAAGAGTCAAAGTAGAGAGAGAAAAAGAGTAATTAAAAAAAAAAAGACAGGAAGGAATAAATCCAAGAATAAATGATATAACCTAATCCCAAAATAGGATAGTGCAACACCAGAGGCAGAGTAGTAGCTATAAAGACTCTGAGGGAAAAGAAACTGGAAGTGAGAAGCTAACGTAATCACGTGTGGGGAAATGATTTGAAAGTTTAAAGGAAACTTTCAGATGTGAGAAGTCACTAAACACTAAAGCAATAGAATCATAAGCAGAATGGGCCACTCTCAGGCTTTCAGAGTAGACATGAAAGTCTAACCTCAGATGTCAGTCAAGAATTCTAGGTTTGAGGAAAGGTACCGGATGGCCCAACTGGCTGTAATCTGAGATCAAACACATTTTAAACCAAGGAACAAGGCAGAGGCTTTGTAAATAAACCAGACCACCGACTAAAGGAAAATCTTCATGTGTTCACTCCCGCATCCTTCTCTTTTTCTTACCTACTTAGATAAACTGTGACTTTATTAGTATTAATGAAGAAAAAGATTTAAAAGGAAAGATCACATTTTTCTGCATATACATACACACTCATCCATGAATCTTCAATGAAGAGCACATAGACATTATTCACAGTCATTCACTCTTTTGCCAACCCTGAAAAGATGCTTCAGTGCTGAGTTAACAGCATACTGCAGTCTGGTATAAAAAAAGGAGCTCCAAAACCAGAGCCAGAAGACCCATAGTCTAGACTCCGCTCTGTTGATGTTAACTGTGTGATCTAGCCATGTCCTTTAGATTTCATGAGGCTCAGACTTAACATATGTGAAGTGAACATTTTATTTTATTTTATTTTAAATTTTATTTATTTATTCGAGAGAGAGAGAGAGAACGCGCACAAGCAAGAGAGTGTGGCAGAGAGAGAGCGACAGAAGGAGAGGGAGAAGTAAGTTCCCTGCTGAGCAGGGAGCCCACTGTGGGGCTCAATCCCAGGATCCCGAGATCATGACCTGAGCCAAAGGCAGACACTTAACTGACTGAGCCACTCAGACACCCCTGAAGCGAACATTTTAATCCTACCTACTTTAACCACCTCATGGAGTTATGATGATCTATTAAGTGAAATAAGGTAAGAAAAATCTATACAAACATTAGTTATTATTAGATCATCGAGAAGACCATGGTACCGAAGAAACCAACATAGCTCAAGTAGATATCTGGTAGACCAGTTAATCAATCCTGATTCTGCCAGTTGGTTAAATTACATTCTAGACTCTCAGGACATAAGGACACCAGAGATGAAAAAATGGCCCCACCTTTTCTCCGTATCACAGTTGGGAATTGGCTGGGGGAAGGGGCAATGGGGTAGAATTAAGGACATATTGCTGTCTTTCCTGGTCATACCTAAAAAAGTGCCTACTTTCTCTGATTAGGCTCCTGATGACTCACATCAGCAAGATATAACAGGAGGCAAATTGACCCAAAAGAGGATCTGAGATTTTACTTTATAGGTTGCAAAATCATTTCATACATACTATTTCATTCACTCCTCATCACATTTCTGTGATGGAAAATCTAGGTAGCCCCATTTTTGCAGATGAGCAACCAGAATCTCAGGGAATTACTTACACTGCTTAAGATGGAATAGAGGAAGAACCTAGCCTACAGCTCAAATTTTATGACTCTAAGCCACATATACTGAGCCAACTAGAGAGAAATGATGATTATAACCAGAAAAGCCGTTTTTTTCCCAGCTCTAAAGCCTAATATTATCTACACATGATTTTCTGAAGTCTGCACTTACAGTTCAAAGAGACATTGATTTAGATTTTACCAAAATATCTTAAAACCCTGTTGCCTATTGAGGAGCTAAGATCTGAATAAATGCTCTCATTGGGATTTCAAATGACTTTATCTTCATGATGCAGATACTTTATAGACAGCTGATAAATAAAGTAGAAGGTGCCTCACACAGCTAAAAATATACCCTTTTTTCTTCTTTTTTTATCTATTCTTAGTAATTCTGGAAGGACTTGGCTGGAAAGAATTTGTCAAGATGAGAGACATACAATGCCCAAATGCCATTAAACATTTTTACAGGAATAAAGTGCAGTTTCAAAGAGATAAGATTAGACCCCAATACCTGCCCAGCTTCTAAAGTAAAGCAAAAATGATACTAACATTAAATGGTATTAGGACGAAAAGTCACAAGAGCTACTTGCCATAAAATAATCAAGAAGAACTCATTTTTTTTCACTATTTTTTCACGGTCAGCAAGCTGGGGATGTGCAGGGATAAAGGACTCATATGAGAGGTGTCTGACTTATCTGTACAGAAAAGGAGCAAAGCCGCAGAGCCAAGAATTTCTGTTGATATTGCCTCCTGAGGACATGGTTACAAGCCACATGAATTTAAACCTCCTTAAATCTGGGCCTATCCTAGGAACTTGGGAGGAAAGAGGTGTCTGGAAATTCTCATGTCCAGAGTTTTCCAGAAGTTAAAATACCAGACCTTTTTGCTTTCCCAACACTCTTCAAAGAAGAGAATTCCCTGATGATTCCACACAATTACCCTAGCCAACTGGTAGGGACATGTCTTTAGTGGAAGCATTCCAGACTGGAGGAATGTCCCCCACTTTTGTTAGGTGGGATCTAATGGGTATGAAGAGAATCTCCCTGGGGAAGATGGTATCTGTACTCTAAGTCTTTAAAAATGCATCGGTGTTAGCTCAGTGAGACAGAGGGAAGATAGTAAAAAGAACTGACTCACTGAGCCTAGAGCATGAGACAACATGGTGCATTTGGAGTTCTGTGAGAAGTCATGGAAGGCTGGCTGGTTTAAGACTTTTCTGTATTAGGCTGAGGTTCTAGGACGCTATTCTCTGGGATAATGGCAATCAAGATCTTAGAGTTAAAACAAACTTCTAAGATTAAGAGTAATTTTTGAGGGCATCCATATAAGAGTAGTGGTAATGTTATTATCTGTTAATTTAAAATATTTGAAATAACAAGCTAATAGAAAATCAGGAATCTTTTTAAGTAAAATTTGTATTTTGCTTTTAAAACTTGAGCATTGGAATTAATACATGGAAATTTGTGGTGTTAATCAAGGGATAGTGAAGGGAGCATATAGTCTTACAAACTCTCCTCCTGGGTCCGGAGCCTCTGGGAGGCTGAAGAGCATGAAAAGCCATTGACAGGTTTTAAACAGAGGAATAACATGATCGGATAAATTGGAAGAGGAGTGACATGATCAGATAAGCTGTGTTCTCGCAGGTCATTAAAGCTGTTATAAATTTTCTGTGTTATTCTTCTTAGGAGAGTTTGCATTTAAGGGAGAACAAAGATTTTCTGTTATTCCTCTTAAGAGAGTTTGCATTTAAGGGAGAACACTTAAATGTGGACAATGCTTAACAAAATGGGATAAATTGCAAATGGTAGTTGAGAAATTTAGCATGACTACTTTGTCTGTTCTTCAAATCCCAGTAAAGAGTAAAACAATGCACAATAGTTGCTAGAATACCATATAGGATAAAAGACTGTTCTGTTTCTGTAAATCTTTACTTATAACCTGGTGCGTCAGGGAATGGGGCCATGTAGACCATGTAGACCATAGAGGGATGACCAGATTTCAGAAAATAAGATTATAAAAGACACACCTCTCTTCCTCCACCAAAACTGTCTTCCCCTCAATCAAAATACCCTTTCCCTCTGGCTGTCCTCAGGAAGATTTTGAGAAATAAGGGATATGTATCGTCTTATTGGATTTATTCACATTAGTGTCGAGTAACTGATAACTTTTTAACAGGATATTTTACTTTTAAAGGAGTGCTTTGTTAACCCAAAAGGACATTTGATTGAGAAAATTCTTATAGAGATAGAGGAGAGGCATGTATTTTTGAGAAGCACAGCTTTTCTGGGCCAGCCCTACCCTACCATTTCTCTGGTATCTTAGAGTTCTTTAATATCAACTTTGAGAACACTACTGGTTATAGATCTGTGAGTAAGGCATACCATGAATTTTGTTCCGTAGGAAAAATACCCCAGACTGGGAATCAATTCATCTGCAAGAAGTATGCCGTTTATCCAGATGTGTAACTTTGGACACATCATTTCACTTCTATGGGTCTCAATTTCCTCATCTTTAAAATGAAGATTGGGAAGAATAATTTCTTAGGATGGCAGGGTGGATTTTTTGTGTGTGACAGCTGGACTGATCACCCAGGGCAATCCAGCTCATCTCCCCGGCCAGACAAGAGGGTGCCCCCTCTGCTCTCAAGGGTTGTCCCCCAGCTGCTGGCATCTCAGCTGAAGAAAATCTTTGTGGAGAGAGGAAGACTGCACTATCATCCTGCATGTAGGACATTTGTCATGTTTGTTCCAGGGTTGACATCCTTTATCACTTCTCTGCTTACTGTCAATAGAATTATTGGAGAAACTCAAGGAGATATAAAAGCTATGGCTTTAGTTGCTAAATGAAAAAGCAGTCAAAATAAATACTCAGTTAAAAGAAATAAAGGAACATCAATGTCCATTTACCCTTATTCACTAAGGCCTCTGGGCTCCAATTCCTCCTTAAGTCTTCTGTTTCCCAAGAACTCTGCTTGGAAGCACAGAGGCCTTGGGCATTTGGCAGGACACTCTGAGGTAGGTGTCTATGTATCATATGTCCCAGCAGTTTCTTCCAGTGGCAGTCACAAGATACCACTTCTTCAAGACATAACTAAGACTTTCAAATTCACCTGTAGGAAGGCATGCCCACCCTGGTCTGCCTACCTCCAGCTCAGCCTTCTCCCATGGTGAAACTCATTTGGAAATATAACAAAGAGACCTCGCAGTCTGGCCATGAGTCATTGGCTACCAAAGATTGAGCAATGATTACCTCCTCATAGACTTTGCTTTCTAATAAAACTGTCATTCACTTTAATAAGTGAAAACATTTAGAGGGTAGGATTTGACCAAAAAACAGAAAAGCATGGAAACAGGACCAGGAATTTTCCAGATGAGACTAATTTAAATGAAAAATGCGCCGAGGCATTGGGAAGCCATCTGAAGAGTTAAGGTATGTGGAAAGTATTTTATGAGCAAAATGATTTTTCAAGACACTGCTGATTTAGAAAATGCAAAATTAGCAAAATGTGCTTTGGAGATCATATAGCTTGGAGAACTTGGCTTACATCACTGACGGTTAATAGCATGGACTCCCACTTGGGCAGTGTTGGCATACCCTGTTTTACTCAAGTTAGGAGTAATTGTAATGCTTTGAGGGATCACATGTGGTTCCTTTGATCTAGTAGAACAAACAGGAGTCTGAGAGGCAGTCTCCCTGACCTCTAAGTCTGTTCTGCCACTAATTCGTAGTGATCTTGAGAACATCACTTCTCCATGGGGAAGACAAAAGTACCAATGATCTTCGTTCTAGTAATACTTCTTGAATGGAAACTCTCAGAACCTCATCCAAGATAGATATAGATGATATAGGTATAGATTTAGATATAGATTTAGATATATAGATTTTTTTTTTTTTTTAGTAGTCTCCATGCCTGTCATGGAGCCCAGTGTGGAGCTTGAACTCTCAACCTTGAGATCAAGACCTGAGCTGAGATCAAGAGTAGGACACTGAACCGACTGAGCCACTCAGGCGCCCCTCATCCAAGATAATTAAAGAGGAGAATAGGTGGCATTGAAATGATTTAGGACCATTGCATCTACATTAAATACAGTTAGGCTTCATAGGGACTTGGAATGAGATCTAAGAAACTGTCAGATGACCAGGACAGACATTCTCTTCAATTTCTCTCTCTATCCTTCTCTCTCCCCAACACACATTTCTCATTATTGTTTCTCCCTACAGATCTGCTCCCATTTATGCTTCTTTCTGTACACAAACTTTCCCATCCCTCAGTCCCAACCCTAGCTGGCTAATTTCAGCCCATTACTCAAACTATCTGAGCACCAAATCTAAGGTCATAGAATTGAGCTGCTTGCAATGGCACCAGGATTTCAGCTCTTTCACCAGTGCAAGGGGAGAAAGGAATGACTATAGTCACTGACTATTGCAGGATCCAAATGGTATAATGTGTTAATGTGTTTAGTTCTAACAGTGAACAGCGAGGTCAATAAGTTGCCATTTGAATCCAAGGGAAAGTAGTCAACAGAGTGTATGAGTCTGGGGCACTTTGTATCTCCCTTTCTGAGTTTTGCTGTCGGGCTATTGTATAATTGATGCTTATTGGATAAGGATCATCCCAATTGATTTAGGGCTCACATGGTGTAAGGAGCATAGTGAGCAAGAAAGCCTATCTTAAGGCATAGTTTCATATCAAGCACGTTCGGGAGTTAAGAAGGACTCACAGAGGTTGTGATACAGATATATATTTAATACAATATACATGATCATGGTTACAGATACATGTTTGGTGCTTTATTTACCAAGAAGCATGAGTCACATAGTACACAACATATTGACTGCAAAATCAGAAGATAAACACAATTGTTTCTAAATGAAAAACTTCCGGGATAAATGCTGACAGATGGATTTTCAACCTTTCGTTTCTACTCCTGTCTCTGGGACGTATTTCCTGAAGATGCAGTTTCCAGCATTTAAAAAAAAAATTAGTTTTCCCAAATCCTGATACCATATGACATAAAAAGAACTTTTAGCAAAATATGATCTGGATTACTTCTCTCCATTGGAAAATTTCTCAGCATTTCCCGTTGTTTTGCCTATGCCTTAGCTTATACATTTCCTTAGACAGGAAGTTAAATGCTTTTAATGTATCCATTATGACATAATTGTGATTAGACTCTGCTGTTTTAAATGTTTCCTCTTGCAGGGGGAAGAGAGGAAGGGGGGTATAGGGGTGAGGTGGGGAGGGAAAATACCTTAGGTGAGAAAACAAGTACCTTGCAAAAGGCTTCTTAAACTGGATTTGAATAAGCTTGATGTGTAGCTTCTCTACTAGAAAAATGAGATAAGAAGATTATTATTAAACTGTGAGGTGAGGATAATATTCCCAAGACATTTTTTTCCTTCACTCTCTGCTCTGAGTTTCCATTCAAAGCTGCAAATGTGTCTTCTGTTGGAAGAGTTGATCTTTTCAGTTCCACGATGGTTCACTGATACTGGGGAAGGCCTTTCCTTGGATATCAATTGCTCTGGTTTGCCACATGCCCTATTTGGGCAAAAATATGTTGAACCCAAGCAGCAGTTGCTAAATTGTTACCTGAAGAGCCTCCTCCCAAGCAAGTGCTACATACATACTTGTCTAATAGAATGGAGA
Source organism: Callorhinus ursinus (assembly GCF_003265705.2). Classification (NCBI taxonomy): domain Eukaryota; kingdom Metazoa; phylum Chordata; class Mammalia; order Carnivora; family Otariidae; genus Callorhinus; species Callorhinus ursinus. Next base: position 1,405,240 of record NW_027397116.1, read on the forward strand.
CCAGAAAACCAGAGAGGTCTAATGACAAGTCAGTCAGGATATACTGAGATGCAGGAAGACCTCATGTCCAGAACCTACATAGAGTTCCCTGGCTCTTAGGTTTAGACGTTTGGATGTTGGAAACTCAGTTCTCCACTCTCTGCTCCCCTGCACAGGTGAGCCAAGTGGGGAAAGCAGATCCTCTACATCTCTTCTTCCTTCTAATCAAGACTCTCTAGGATTTGAAAATGAAGTTCTTCATCTAGCTGCATTGTGAGTCAAGGAATGCCTTGTTTGCAAATCGTAGTGATGACAGCAAGAAGTGGTTGGATTTTCAGTCAAGGGGAGCTGTTCTTAAATGTTTCCTAGTAAGTAGATTAACTTCATAGGTCTGGCACTCCCTTCTTTACCAGTACCCTTCCCTCCTCCCTCCTCTTTCTTCCCCTGAGCCTTTATCTCCCAAACTTGCTAAAGTCCCAGGAAACAGGGAGAATGGGCTGCTAACATACAGATAGCCTTTTAAATAATTTTCATGATCAAATCTGTGATGGAACAGATAATTTGACAAAGCCCTGGCAGGGGATACTTCTGAGTGTATCCATTGATTTGGTGATGGTCAAGTTTTTACTGAAACTTCTGAACAGCTATTATTCTTTGGGAGACAATTAATAACCCCATACTACTGAAATGGAGTCTAGAGAGAGAACCCATCAACCGAGCAAATCCATGGATTTGTATAGGGTAAAAATGAAAACAATCTCTTTCACCAAGTTTTTCTCATTATGCAATAAAAACTGAACTCTACTGATAGTATAATTTATATGATAGAGAATTAGAGTTCCTGAGGCAAAGGGAGCAAAACGTTTCCATATATTTGATGTTATTGATGCGAAAGCAAAGGGACTGAAAGGCCTCAGTTCTCCATCTCAGAAGGTCTATCTGGGAGAAGGAATGTGTGTGTGTGTGTGTGTGTGTGTGTGTGTGTGTGTGTGTGTGTGTTCATGTGAACAAGCACTGCTTTGGTAGATAAACACAGCCTTTTAATTTCCTCTAGAATCAACAATCTAACTCTTTAATCTGGTCCAGTTTGGACCCTAAACTGACGCCAACCCCGAACTGTATCAAACCCAGGCAGAAAATCTTAGGTTGTGGGCCTTTCCCTGGCCTCATCTTGGGTTTCTTTCCAGAGTGAGAAGTGTATACTCCTCTTCCCATCGACCACAGTTTGGCTCCGCTACCTCTCTACATCCCAGATCACTTACGACTGTAGTTCCATTTCCAGGAGGGAGGGAAATGAAAGCACTGAGCACCACAGGACTCTTGCATTAAGTTTCTTGCTTTCCCAGCAATTTACTCAAGACAAAGTGGGGAGGGAGGTGGGGGAGGAAGAGGGAGTGATAAAGAGATGTTACACATTTCTTTTTTTCCTGGAAAGACCATCCCAGTTTTTCTAATTTCCCAGAACTAAAAGAATGTTATTTTCTTTGTGTTGCCATGGAAACTTCCCATAACACTGTTTTCTTCTTTCTTTCTTTCTTTCTTTTTCTTTTTTCCTAAGTTTAAAAACACTTTAAAAATGATTTGAAAGGACGTTTTTTGGGCAATTTTGATATGTTTGCTTTCTCATTTTGGGTTGTGATGCTTGTATCCCTTTTAATTTTATCAGTTCATGTGTTAGAATGGTTTCTAATGTGTGTGTAAACTATAAATTTAGAATCATATATACAGATATATATATATTACATGGCATCATTTGACTGGAAAGCATTCATTCTTTTTTTTTCCTTCACTGCACAGCCCTCATGGTGGTGCTTTTCCTGCCCTTTATCTCCTGAGTTCAGCCTATGAAAAGGGGAAGGTCCTCCTTACCCTCCACTCACAAGTCCTACCTGCTGACATAGGGTGTGTAGTCAGTTCGTGAATACAGTTGATCTGGGTCTGTGTAACGTCAACCATCTGGGTGAGCTCCATAATATCTACTACATTCTCTGGGCATTTTCAAACATTTGACTCTTTGAAATCATGTGAATAAAAAGTTTTGAATTTTCAATTCAATTAACATTATGCTTAAAAAAGGTTTGGCATCCAAGAACAATAACTCCCCTAGATCCTTGGGTTCTTAACATTTCTAGCTGCATGAGAAAGTAAATGGCTGGAGATTTGTTACTGATTTGGGCAGTGTAGACATATGCTGAGCAAGGTGGTGCCAGGAAGTTCTGCTCTGAGTTGTGTGTCATTCCTACACAAATGCACGCGGGGAGGACTTCTCAATGCTCATGGTGTTGATTTGGCCTAGCTGTCGACTGCTTGGTGACCAGTGTCTCTGAAGTGAGCAATATTTCCAACTATGAATGGACTCTTAACACACTGGCAACTGTTGGCAGTGGACCCACTCACTCCAACCCAGTCTCAGAATGTGAAATAGCCAAGTATGCAGAAGGGCATGCTGTCCTTCGAAAGAGCAAACTCAGAGAAGAGCCAACCAACACAACCAGCATTCGCCTAAAGACTACAGTAACATGGTTGCTTCGCTTTCAGTATTCTTAAGAAACAACTGAATAAATGGGCCATAAACATGAAAAATTAGTAGTGTGTGGAGGAGAAAGGAATGTGAAAGAAGGAAATATAAAACTAAACAATGTGATCTTCTCCTTCAACATTCCAGAGTTTTATTCATCCTTTCACAGATACTTTCTTCCAAAATTAACTCAACAGCCTCATCTTGGTTAGCCTTGTACATGGTTAGCTTGCTTCTCCTTATTACTAAATTATGTAAATCACTACTTAATCAAATCTACTAAAGATAAGAAAAAGAAATCTAGCAAGACTTATAATAATGAGAGACATAATTAAAAGGTTAAAGCTACTAAAATATACCACGGCCTATCAGTTAGCTGCTTGCGCGGGACGTTGGGACATAAATGCGCACTTTGAGGGTAAATACGATCCATTAACACAGGGAGCAAAACAAAGAGGCAAGATGGGGTTGCTAAAGAAAAAAGTCACATTATTTTGCAAAATGCGGGGTTCTTTGTAACTCTGTCTTACTTAGAAAGCGTCCACATGTAGTCAAATTAATTTTTCTAAAGATAATTTGGTATTTTGAAGATAATAATCATTTCCTAAACAAACAGATGGCATCATAGGGTAATTAACCATTTTAGACTTGACAGAATCTTTCCATTTTAGCGTATAGTTCTCCTGATATTGAGGTAAGGGACGTTGTGCCGGACAGCATCTGTTTTATTTGACATGAATGGAGTTGAAAATTTTGGAATTTTCTACTCACATGGATTTAAAATTATTTGAAAATTGAAACATTGGGCCTAAACACTAGAGGCATATATACATTTATTAAATACTCCATTGCCAGGTCATTGATTTAATACAGAATATGGTAACTGGGTAGAGGGGAATATGAGAGAGGTATAAGGAAAGAATCAATATGGATTGTGTTCAGATCTATTTTGTAACATTCATGGTTATATCTCTTGTTAATGATCTCCAGCCAACACAAAGACGCTCTAGAGGGAAAATTGATATTTTACATAATGTATTTGCTTTAAAAAATCAAATAATGGCTGCCTCATAAAATTCATTTTATCTTTTACTAACCAGAGTCAGAAATAGAGGGGTGATTGCCCCTGGATCAGAATTAAAACAACAAATGAGATCAATTAATCTCACTTGAAATTGGTCTTTCTACGTCCACATTCTTTTCAGACCAGTTTAGGTGGAGATTCATTACCCAAACCAAATGGACCCACATTCAATGATATCATATTCTTGTCTTATATTTGCTTGCCTTCAGCAGAATTTTTCTGTGATTCTGATTAGCTTTGACAAGAATACACTGAATAGAACTTAATTAAGAATGGGACATGAAGAAGAACCCCGGGAAAGGAAGGCATTCAGACCATATAAACATCCAAAACAAAGTGCTGCACAAGAAGTAAGCAACACTCCCTGGGATTTTTCCCTGTTTGTTTATCTTTGAACGAAGCTGCTATGGGAAAGTATGCAGGTTGCTGGAAAATGTAGCATTATTAAAGAAGTAACTCACAGGGTGATTCTCATAGCCCAACTGAATTACTACTTGATTAATTCCTGGTAAAACTCAGAGCGCACAAAGCGAGGCAGTGAATCCTTTTCCATCAGGGCATAAATTCTCTTCTGGGCCACATCAAAGCTGCTCAGGGAAGGTTCCACCAGGTTCTTCATGGTGATGTCCTTTGTGAAGTGATCAATATTCACCTGTGGGCCAGGAAACAGGGTCATGAGTCAGCTCAGGTTGCAGGATTTGATGACGGGTGGGGAGGGAAGTAGAATTTGTTGCCAGTAAAACACATGAGGGGCAGAGGGTAATAAAAAGTGAGAAACATCATTTCTGTTTTATAGGCAATGGGGTAAGGCAAGTGACACTTTAATACATGCACGAATCAGATGAAGATCCAAGCGGTGTTAGACACTCACCAGGTGTGAGACCCTCCACCGGCAGCTAGTACATGCATATGTGCATACTGTACCTAATCCTCACGACAACCCTATGAATACATATGTGTGTGTGTGTGCGTGTGTGTGTGTGTGTGTGTGTGTGTGTATAGCTTCAGCGGCTTTCTCAAGGTCACAGAGTTAAGACGTTTATTTGCATCCAAGACTCAGAATTTGGATCCAGTGTCCTGATGCCTAATCTCTCAACTTTCCTTCCCCAGCGTTTGCTTTCATGCCTGATGGAGAGAGTGAAGAGGAGAAAGGAATCCTGTCTGGGACCGAGGATCTTGTGCATGACTCCAGAGAAGCAAGGAAACTTGGTCTTTCCTGAAACAAACCAGGAAACTGTGCTTTTGACAGAATAGCAATAAGAATGGCAGTTAATGTTTATTGAGTGCTTCGTCTGTGCAGGCTCCTTGCTGGGAATGTTACTTTAACAGGCTCCATGCTGGTGAACCCATTTAACCTCATAGCTCTGACATCTATGTCTTACAACCGAGGAGCAGAATGTTATGTGATTTGCTCAAGGTCGGAAGTATTAGAGAGAGGATTCAAAAACTTAGCAATGTAGCTTTTAACCAGTAGACTGCAGTGTTGGAAGGCATTGTGGGTTTTATGTCCTGAGTGCAGTGCAGACACACTGCACAAGTCCTGGGGACACTGTTCATTTTAGGGTCTATGTGAATGGTCCCTTGGAGTTGTGCAGTGTACAGCCTCCATGGGCGTGCCTGAGTGTGATTTGAGAGAAATCACTGTTTATCATCTTGTATGCTTTAAGGACCCTTAAGCTATCTGGCTGTAAAAGAGAAAGAAACAGAATCCAAATTGGCCTGTGGTTCTGAATTGGAACACTGGAGAATGTTCCAGGTCTCTCCTGGGCTTCTAGAGGTCCTTGGTGCTGAGAAAAACCATCTGGGCTCAGAGGATGTTGGTGTGGTTGTAGGCAGAGTCAGGGACAAAAGCCTGATGGGGGAGTGCCAGGCCAGAATGGGCTGGATAGGGGGCATGAGCTGTGCTCCAAGGTCCGGGATGGAGGAGTTCAGACTGTGGTGAGATTTTCCATGGTGAGAGGGGCTGGAGTGCTTTCTGCAGGCATGGGGGAAGACGACACAGAACAGCCTCAGAGCTGACGTCCAGGGCCTGCCTCTGCATGTGAAGACTCTGAGCCTAATGAGGTCAAGTTACATGCCCACTAACACTCAGGAGGGACAGGCCGTGATGTACGTTTCTCTGTTCCCATTCTGCTCCTCTTCCTGCCACACTAAAGCAATGCTGCTTCCTTCTCTTACACTGAGTATATACTGAGCTAGGTAGGCAATTCTACTCAGAATGGTTGAACATCATAGAAGTATAAAGCTCTTTCTTAATCTTAATGTTTAAAAGAAGGGATGTCTTGGGGCACCTGGGTGGCTCCGAGCAACCGACTTTTGGTTTTGGCTCAGGTCATGATGTCAGGGTCCTGAGACTGAGCCCCATGTCTGGCTCCACACTCAGTTGGGAGTCCGCTTGAGGTCCTCTCTCCTTCTCCCTCTGCCTGTCCTGCCCCCTCAAATAAATAAATAAGTCTTAAAATAAAAAGGAAGGGATGTCTTTAAAAACTCTAACACATTGTATCCAGCAACTAATAACTGCTATTTATCTATTACTTTTATGTGCATAGACCTCTTCTAATGAATCATTCTGATAAATATTCATCTGTTTACTGAGCCAGGAAAATATTATTGCATTACTTTTAGATATGATCAAATGACAATTTGCAGTGTGCAAATTATCTGTGTATTGAACTATGCATGGCCATTTCTCTTTTCAAAATCTTAGTTCCAGTTTTTGCCACTGTGTTTCTCTACCAGTTCCTGCTGTGAAGAGGCTGAGGTGAATGTTCAGACAGAAAATTGAGATTGCTACTTGCCTGGGCAACTGTGTCATGTGGGTCCATCTGCTACGCGTCAACCTGAACTGGTAAATTTTTCGGTCAAAATGCAAGACTTGGAGAATTTTTAAAGTAATAACAGCTGCAGGTTTTTTTTTTTTTTAATGTTTCCTCACTGTTTTAACAATACCATGAAAAAAATATACGGTTTAGAATCTGGAACTGCCCACTGGGGTGCATGGGTTTCAAGAGTAGCTGGCTGGGGCTGCACGGCCCCTTCTCATCCCTCCCCGAGCGGGAGCCGCGCTACTACAAACAGCACAGATGGGGCACCGCAATCAGGAGCTAAGTTAGCGTCTGGATCAGGTTCTGACAAAACACGGCCGGCTAGAGCAGCTACGCCCGCCGGCCGGCCCCGGCCTGGGTCCTGTGGTCTGTCCCCTCCCCACACTGGCTACAAGGGGGCAGGAGAAGGTGGGTTAGCTTATTCCAGGATGGGAAAATCATCATCCGTTAACCCTGGGCCACACACCCAAGCTCCCGCTCCATCCCCTGGGGCAGGGTTATAAGGGCCAGAGTGAAATTCGAATTTCAAAAAAAAAAACAATCACTTTTTTTTAGTGTAAGTATGTTCCAAACGTGGCACAGGGCCTACTTATACTAAAAAATTATCCTCTGTATGCCTGACATTCTAATTTATCTCAGCATTCTAGTTTTGTTCTGTTGCTAAATCTGGCAACTCTACCCTCGGGGGCCCTCAGAAGTGCGGGAGGGGGTCCTGCTGGCAGAAAAGGCCTGAAGGAAGAGGAAGTAGTGTGTATGTGTGTGTGTGTGTGTGTGTGTGTGTGTGTGTGTATGGGGGGGGCAGTAATCCAGTCAAAAAAGCTTTTTATCCCTCCATAGGAATGATATATTATTTTTTAAAAAAAATCATTTTCCAGAAATTTTCTACACTGGCTGCCTTCAATTGTTAGTAGCTATGGGGTGGGAGGAGGGACAGACATGCACGGACACCCACCCCGTACATGCTGGGCTCCCTGCGGGACCCGGCTCTGTTCGTGACGAACGCCACGTCCCTGCCCCAGCTGAACGAGAAGAAGGCGGCTGAGAAGGGCTCGGGCAAGCTGCCCAACAGCTGCAGTTTTAAAATGCTCTGGGTACACACACATGTATGTATGTGAGATGTTTTCAGCGAAGGGGACCGAGGATGGGAGAATTTTAATTAGGGACCCGTCCGAAGCCACACGTGGAGGAAGGCCTGGGATCGGGATGTCTGTGTCCATTCACCTGACTGTTTATGATGTGCCAGGAGCCCAGGTCCTTTCCTCTCTGCTGCCCAGCTCAGAGAACGGTGGCCACACTCACCCACCTACCCATCAACACCTACCTCTTTAGGAGCCTCTGTTTGGATGAATTCTTCATAAATTTTCTTTGCCTTCTCAACCATCTTGGCAGGGGACTTGATCTTCTTGTAGTCCTCACAGGCAAGCCAGAACTCAAGGTTTTCTTCACTGAATTCAGACTTCAGGAAACTTTTGAAGCTGGCAAGTCCATCTAGCGAGGGGAAAGTTTGGTTGGACGGATAAATACATACGTCCTGCATACATACATACATGTATTATGAATTTATCTAAAATATATCATACACTTATTATGCATTTGCTTGCTTGTTTACAAAACTGTATCTTGTTGTATAGCCTCCGCTCGTTTATTATGTATTTCTGTCACTTACATAAGAACCTTACAAGTGTTAGCTTATTTGCTCTCATTATAGATCTATGAGACAGGTGCTATTAATGTCCTATTTTACAAAGGAGATAAGAGAAGTCAAGTACTATGCCCTTAGTTAACCAGCTGGTAAAAGTGGCAGGGCCGGAATTCAAATCCAGGCAGTATGTATTTGGGGATGGAAGTGTTACCTGTATACAGCATCAAAGAATACTATGAACACGAATACCATCTGGATACTTATCAGTTACCAAAAAGAGAAAAATACACTTGAAACTTGGTTTGGCAGTGTAATACTGATGTTGATTATCACATGCAAATGACTTACAGCCCTTTTCTTTTTTTTCTCCTACAGATGATTTTCGAGCAGATATTATGTTCCAGGCACTATGATAGTATGGTAAGTAAAGTCATCATGGTTCCTGCCCTAATGGAGCTTATGGATTCCAGGGAAGGTAGAAAGAAGACGAAGAAACACAAAAAACATTGACACAACAAAAGAAAAACCATATGAAAGATAGTCACAGTGTAACAGAAGGGTCTTAAGCTCATTTTAAGTTTAAGGAAGGCCCCGTGAGAAAGGGACATTCAGTTTGAGATGTGAGGATGGGTGGGAGAGGACCCAATGAAGTTACCAGGCGGCCGAGGAGTTTACTCTGCCCATCAATCATAGGTCAGTTTTTAAAACATACTAAATTTAACACAATTACAACGATTGTGATTGTGTTTTCAGTGTGCTGTGGCTCATGCAGACTTCAGCTTACTTTAAAATATGTTTACATACATGTAATATATATTATACATAAGTCTATACAGAAATATGTGTATTAGGGGTTCTTGGGTCTGATCCCTGCGTTTCTTTGTCTTTCTTAATCTCCACAGTGAGAGATGAGTAGAAGGCAAGGTAAAGATCTAGGAAGGCACTGGACAGGAATAAAGGAAAAATCACTCTGTATGTTCAATGTTCTCCTTGTTTTTAAAACTAGGTATATATGTTTTTTAAGCCCAAAGTCCAACAAATGCCTATCTGTTGAGAGAGCCCATGTCCACTTACTATCTAAGGAAAGTAGATTTCTGAAGGGAGGGGAGAAGAATTCCAGTTTTGCAGACTGTTACAACCACTGGTCCGCTCTCCATGTCACTTTGCCTCCTGGGGCAGAACCAGGATGACTGTCACCAGTAAGTACATCGGGGTCCAGGGTTGCTCTAACTTGATCCCCATCAGGAAGCACTTGTTTGCCATTCATTCTCTTTGGGGAATACATACATGAACTGAATTCATTTCCTTTGACCTCATTTCAGTCAACTGGCCTTTCCCTCAACTATTTCTCTGTACTGCTTTTAAAAGACTCTCAGCTTCCATTCATTCATCCTCACCGGACGCATGGATTTCATATGGCACACATACAGCATCTAGGGTTGTCTTTTTTTTTTTTTTCGGTTTACCTTCAATACATTTTTATTGTCTGCTTGCCCCTCACAGTCCCCTGCAACCACATTCAATTCTAAAGAAACAGAATGGGTAGGTGATAATTAACTTGGGTTAGATCACCAGCAATTTCTGGCTGCAAACAAAACACTTTGCATTTTAATCCCCTCTTTTTGTACTTCACCTAAAAATTTTTTTTTTATTGATTAACATCTAAAAATACATCTGGGGGCAATGGTAGGCATGATAAACAATTTGCTCTAGAAACCTAGCTAGCAGAATTACTATAAAACTGTTTGATAACATGTGCCTGGATAAAATCAGGTGTGTTTTCCCTCTCTCCCTGCCCATATATATATATATATTTTTTTTTAACTAAGGATTTTACTATATTTCTAGCACCATTTGTTACAATTTAGTGACACGGGAGTCAATATATATGCTAAAAGAAGGCCTAGATCTCTGTTATGGTTAAAGTTTTCAGTGTCTTAAACAAAAGGAGTCAGATTGTCTCTGTGGCAATGGAAAGATGCCCAGGCACTTTTTGCTGCCTGAAAATAACAGCAGGAATGAAGTCTTATGAGAATCCACACAAAACCATGGAGGAAACTATAACTTCACAGAATAAGTCTGTGGCCAATTTACTCTCATCTGGCCCACGTCCCCACAACCCATCAGTCACTCTGAATCACCCATTCCACATCTAAAGGTACAGATAAAATCCCAGTCCTCCCAAGTATTGTTATTTATGACCTGAGGACACATGCCAGGACGCCAGAACAATGTTAACATTTACCAGGCATCTGGGGTGGGTGGGGGCGGGGGGGGGCTTGGAAAATAACTTTACAGTGAAGTAAGTCCATTTCCTGGGTACTGGCTTTATCACTCTCATTGAATTCCACAATATTATTTCAAGATTTTTTATCAGTGCACACATTTTGAACAGAGACTCATATAATGGCTTTATACTCTATTGGTCTAGGAGATGCTTAAAGCTATTCTCTCTCTCAACTGGCTTTTGAGAATTCGCTGGATGGCCCCTTAGTAGGACTCACAAGTCACTCTCCAGATACCTTCTCCTCCTTAGCCTCTGAGTTTCTATTGGTCCATTCCCCAATACTCGCTGTTCAATTCCCATAACCCCTGAGGAAGTCCTCTTGGGTCACAGCCAAATCGACTCCAGGAGGAAGGTCTTTATTCTGCAAAGAACACACACATCTTCTCTGGCCCACACCACTGCCATCCCACTCCACTCCCCAGTTGAGCCCCCAGCACACATCCCTATAAAACCCCTCATTCTTCCCTGCTGAGCCTGGGCAGAGCCTCAGGATACTTGTCAACACATCTCTCCAGGTGTATACTACCGAGGCAGCAGAGGAAGCCCACCTGACCTCTGGTCTTGTGGCAGTAGTCTGGGTTGTGGCCCAAATTATAGTCCCAGAGCTGGCTCTAATGAATGGTGTCACTTTTGACATCCAAGCAAAATAGCGTAGCAGTCCTACCAAAGAACAAAATGAAGCCAGCTATATTTTCCTATGAAAATAAAAAGAGGGTTAGACAAAGCCAAGTCAGTTTAGTATAATAAAAATATTGAAAACGGGATTAGAATAAATCCCTTCTCCTAGAGGAAAGATAGTAAAATTTAATGAATGGACATAACTTACTGGTTCAGAGCATGGGCTCTGGAGTCAAGGCTGCCTGGGGTGGATCTTGGCACAACACATAACTACAGTAACTCGGGCAAGTTTTTCACCCTTTCTGAGCCTCTGTTGCTTCATTCGTTGAATGGATATAATCATGGAACCCACCTGATAAGGTTGTTGTAAGGATTCAGTAATTCATGTAAAGCTCTTGTATGGTATTGAACATGATAGCTCACTCAGTAAGTACTGGCTTTCATCGTTACTCTTCATGCCTAATTTAAAATTAATCTTTATCACCATCTAAAACCCAACTCAAATGTTGCCTCATATGGGAGGTATACTACCCTCCACTTGCTCTTGAAGATTTTTATTATCATGAGGGAAGAGCTCACTTTGTTCTTTTGTTACAACTCTTGCTTACATGCTGGTCTTCTCCAAGAGGCTGTGAATTCTTTGAGTTCAAGGTTTGAGTTTCATTTACTTTTGCCTCTCTTTCATATCCCACCTCCTAGCCTAAATCTGTCCTAATGTTTTTTTTTTTTTAAGAGAGAAAGAGAGTGAGTATGAGTGGGTAGAGGGGGGCAATGGGAGGGGGAGAGGGAGAGAGAGAGACAGAATCTCAAACAGGCTCCACGCTCAGCGTGGAGCCCAATGCGGGGCTCATGACCCTGAGATCATGACCTGAACTGAAATCAAGAGTCGGACATTTAACCAACTGAGCCACCCAGGTACCCCTGTGCTTAACATTTAATAGATTCGTGATGAACTAAATAAGGCCCATTAAGGGAAGCATTTGCTTCCAAGTCACAGAACCGAAGAACACAAACTTAGAAGAAAAATAAATTTTCTGCTACCACTCTAATGTTTTGTTTCCTAAGCAAGTTACCTAACCTCTGTTTGCTTTTCTGAAAAATGGAAATTGTTATTGTACCCACGTCCTAAAATTATTATACTCATTAAATAAACCAATACATGCAAAGTGCTTTGGACAGTGCCTGGTACATGGTGAATAATACACAGAAACTCTTGCTTATATTATTATCATTATTGCTTTAAAGAAATTTGTGGCTGCCAGGAAGATGAGGAACAAAGATGAGCCAGAAAAGAGAAGGGAGAATATTGGAAACCAAAGAGTGAGAAGCAGAAGGCGAATGCAAAGATAGGAAAAAAAGAGAGAGAGAGAAGGCTAGATCCAGGCTCTTCCATCCTCCATGGAAGAGTCCAAATCTCAAGGGTATCTCAGGAAATATTCTGACCTTTTGGAGCTCCTGGGAAAAAAAGAATTCACATAAAATCTTTGCTGCTATTAGATTGTGTTTCATTCCTCTTCTGCCCTTAAAGACAGTCACGTGGAGAAATTTAATGTCACTGTCTTATTTAAGCTCACATGTGCGATCAGTTTTTATATTTAATGAACAACAAACTGGTTATTTGTCCCATGGACCTAATGAAAACAGATGGCCTCACCTACAGAATTGAACACAAAATGTAAGAAATTGACGTACTTTCAAAACAGAGTCAAATACACTGGAGGATTAAAAATGATTTTTTAAATGAGGAAAGATAAGAGAAATCTTGTTAGCTGGAAAAGAAAAGATTGAGTAGCCCCTTAATTGTCCTCTTTTTAAGAGGTTAGGTACCAATGGATTTCATTTCCACTCAAGAAAAATGTGGATTTAAGGAATATTTGGGAAATCTATCAATTGTGAGTCAATATCCTACAAATATTCTTTATAAATTAACTAAGGTGCCACTCCTCAAGGTTAAGTGACTTCATTTATCCAATCAAACATGAAGAAGAGATTGTGGTGTTTCAAATGCATAGATTTCTCAAATGTTTCTTTGTTACCTATTTTGCATCAATCATAGCTAATGTTAGAGATTTCTGATTATAAACCATTAGTTTTAGCAGAGTCAAATAAAAACATCTCATGAGAACCAAGTTGCTGAAGTTTGGCTTAAATTTATTCATGAGGCACAATAGCTGGTGTTTGGGAGAATAAGTCAAACGTTGTTTCTGAAGGTTGATGGTGCCGGGGTAGAATCATGTGGGCGTGACAATCATTCCATTAGTCCCTCTCTAGGGATAGCTAGACAGAGAGAAGCAGAGAGCAAAGACAACGTGGTAAGAGAGAGACACAGAACAAGAGAGGGAGTCATAGAGAGAAGCAGAGGCAGAGAGGGAAGTGGGAAAATAAAGAGGAAGAGAGAGACAGAGAGATAGTAAGAGCAGAGGACTAGACTTGGAGAGAAAGAGGCTATCTTATTCACTAATGGCATCCCCTCTCTTAGGGTGTGGCTCTCTTTTGTTTCCGTGAGATTTCTCTATTCATACCAGAACCCCTCTTTTTCACTTGAGCTAGTTTGAATATAGAGATACCCTTTCAAAGGAAGAATTTTGACCTGAATGATTATCAAATTCTTTTCCATTTATCACTCGGGGAAATCGATTGCCCAAGTCTTAAAAATGTTAATTACTTAGTAGGAAAATTATGTAGAACTTAAGATTATATGGACACTCTCTCAGTCTCTAAAATAAATAAATAAATCTTTAATGAAAAGATTTTATGGACACACATATACACAGATACATACTATATAACACACATATCTATGCATATGTAATTTTTAAATATATATGATTAAGTGAAATGTGAATATTACATACAGATATTTACACAAACACACACGTGAATATATATTTTCCACACTGAGAAGTAGAAAACATTACTGTGAGAGTCTCAGGCCTTAAGGTCATACCATGGTAATCATTTATTTGCAACCTGAAAGACTTCAGTCCCTCAACAAATGCTAAGGTGTTAACACTAACTGCCTCTGACTTAACTTCTACCCCTATCTTTCTTATACCAATAGCTCCCTGTCTCCTACAAGCCTGAAACATATAAACATGTGGCCCAAAGGATTAGTGTGACTGAAAAGGATTGTATATGGGCACACAAATATATATCCTTCTCCTTAGCGGTTTTGCAAACATGAAAATAATTCTGCTAATTCTCAGGATTTCTTGACCATAGCAAGATATACCTATACCCAGGAGACTTAGGATTCATAATGTATCAATATACCATCTGTCAGGTTGCAATTGGCCCCAAAACCATTGTGTAAGACAAGAAATAAGTCAATTGATAAACATATATTTTTTTCTCTTGGTTGAGCTCATGGGATTTCTGGGTCCAGCAAATGAATGAATGAATTCATTCATTCACACATTAAGTCAACAAACATTTACTGAACACCTTGTATGTGTCAGGGCAGGGTATTTTGTTTAGCACAAACAATAAAAAGAGAATCAAAAGTAGATAAGATTAAGAAAGTTATGAAGTCGAGGTTTGGCTGTTCTGCCTCCAAATATAAAATAATGATTCTAAACAGAAGCTTCCCTACCAAAAACAAGACAAATAAAAAAACTTTCATATATAATTCAACATATGTTCTTTGTTATCTACTCTGGGCCTACTGATCATGATTCTCCTGTGATAAATATTTTTTAAATCCTTATTTTTGCAAAGTATCTAACAAAGTTTCATATGCCATTCTTGGGGTGAAGATGGAGAAATGTGGGTTGAGTATCTTAAATTGAATCATATTCTTAAAATGAACTATTCGACAAATTTATTCTCCCTATATTGTGTACTTCTTATTGGGATATTATTCAGATCAAAAGATTGAGTCACTGAGTTTATAATCTATCATAGGAGGAAGACACCTATGAAAAAGTACATGGTAGCAAGTATTAAGCAGGAGAAAAGTTGTGCAGACAAAGGCTCTGGAAGCTCAGAGGGAGATCATTCTGGATGGCCAAGGAAGACTAGGCATTTAGTATTTAGATTCACTTTTATAGGAGAGGAAGAATTTCAACAGATAGAGATATGAATACAAAGTATTCCAACCAAAGGGATTGCATGCAGAAATTCCCAAGGGAGGGGAGAATGCTTCAGTGTGACTGCAGACCAACCATCTAGTTATTGTGGAGCATCTTAAACATTGGAAACTTGAACTTGAAACCATAGGCCTTGGGAATCGGTAAGGATTTGCATTAGGGGACAGGTAAGTAGTGCTCAGGTGTATTGGTATTAGCTTGGAAATGGGTTCTTTCTGGCATTTTGTTGTGTCTTGAATAAAGATATAAAGTCAAGCACCAGAAGAGGAAACCAAGGCTGGGGGAGAGAACAACCCATATCGGGCCACAAAAACAGTTAATAGCAGCTTGGACTGGGACATACTACCCCACTGTGCTTCCTAATCCAGTGATCTGCACATGGCTCTAGCCAATCCTTGTCAAGCCATTAGGAGGCTAAGCTGGAAAAGGCAGTATCTCTCTTTTACTGATGAAAACATTAAGAAGCACCCAGGTCAAGCCACATGAGTAAGTAGGACAGATGGGAAAACAATGTGCAATCCTGAGTCCTCAGGACAGTTTATTTTCACATTCTCTTCCAGTGTAGTAGACCTTCCTCTTTTTGTGAGCTGGATAACCACCCCCCCTTGGCATTCTTCCCTTGCTGAGATCACTTTGAAAAACTGAAGAAATGTCAAAATTGGAGAAGAAGGACACAGGTAATACAAAGGTGATTTTTTTGCCTCTCTCCCTCCCCTGACCTTTTACAAAAGACAATTCCAACTTACAGTTGTTCTGCAGGAGCTTGTCCAAGGAGTCACGCCACTGCAGGGCCTCATCCAGGGTGGGTCTAAATCAAGAATTCAGGAAAAAAAAAAAAAGACAACAGCCATGAGAAGGGGATTAACCACATTCACTGACAATGTCTTGGACCTGCTTTTCTTAGAAATGATATACCCAATGACCCATCCTCAGGACAAGGGAGTTTGACTTATTTTCTTTCTGACAATCAGGTTTGGTGGGCTGGATTTGCTTTCACACACCAATATTGTTTATTTTCTTTTTTTTAAGATTTACTTATTTATTTGAGAGAGAGAGCAAGAGAGCAAGAGCACGAGTGGAGGGGAAAGTCAGAGGGAGAGGGAGAAACAGGCTCCCTGTGGGGCTCGATCCCAGGACACTGGGATTGTGAACTGAGCCAAAGGCAGACACCTAACCAAACTGAACCACGCAGTCACCTCAATATTGTGTATTTTCATCTCCTCTTGAACAATCTGTTTGTGTCTCTCTCTTTTTAGAAGTAAAGTCTATTTGTCATGAAGCTGTGTCTTGACATTCTTGTATATCTCATGACAGTATCTCCAATTGTGATCTTTTTTCCCAAATGTAACAAAGTGAAATCCAGTTGCCCCATTATAGGGATTGAACTCATGTTCTCTGTCTCACCAGTGCTCCCCTTTAGCTGCCCAATTTAATCAGCAAAGGGCATTTGATTCCACGTCCTATTGCCATCATTAAGGCTGGTGGAAGATGGAATGTGAGATGCTGCCTCATGGTGGAAATGTGATCATGGTACATCTACATTTTTAAAAATCTGGGTGCATTTTTTCCTGCCCAGTTAGGATAGGATACTGATTTTTAAAAGGTTTTCTCTTTCTGAGAAGAAAAGTGGTTATACATCATGAATGAGAATGTTGTACATAAATGCTCTAGATGCTGCCTCAAAAGGAGAAGGTAATAGCCAACACATAATTACCCTTAGGTTGTCTTTGTTTTAACATTTATATATACATAAACCCTGCTGTTATCTCGTTATAACCACCAATTCTTCTCTCACAGCAGGATTGTGTCAAGGCAGGCGGCTGTTGTCTGGGAAAAATGGCTGACTGTGCTCTCCTGGGGCTCCCCTGCTCTAACTCTTGCATTGTGATGTGAGTTCTTCCTTGTCAAATCAAGAGACTAACAAGGCATGTATTAGAATATTAAGGCCAATGAAGGTGTTTTTCCTAAATTGGAACTTCCTTAGCTCTTCCCTTTTTTTTTATCTTCTCTTCAGACAGTCCAGGAACGTTCCTGCTTCTGTGTGTGTGTGTGTGTGTGTGTGTGTGCGTGTGTGTGTGTGTGTTTGTTTTTAAATAATATATTGGGGCTTTAAGCATTCAGGTTAGCAGCTGAGGTTGGTAAGACAATTGCTGATTTCACTTTTCACTGTGCTGTCTTTTATTTTATGTAAGGAGTCCAAAATGGCAGTTGATTTTTTTTTGGCTTAAGTGCTGTGAATATTGCCTTCACTTCCATGGTCTTCATTGCAGAATATGTACAGATTTGGAGTCTTAATTATTTGGCTTTTCATAAAGCTTTATGTTTTTACTATTTGAAGACTAAACATGGTGAAAAAAATCTCACATAGTTTCTGTTTTCTTGGCTGGAAACACAGGTGTCATTGATCAAGTGCTCCACACCAATTCCTCGGAAATTTATTTTTAATAAGTGAACAACCTTCACTCCCCCATTTTCTTCTGGTTAGTATAAAGGAGCACAGGAATGAGAAATGACATGAGGAAGGGATTGCAAGTATGTCCTTATATTTTTCTGCCTCATTTTATGTCTAACCAGAAAAGGACTTGTTTTCTAGAGGTCGTAACTCCTTTTGGCTCTTCTTTATTACCTCATACTGAGAACTCTTCCTATGTATATATTATTTCATATCTACATTTTTAGCATTCAGGGCTTACACATCTTAATTTCTTCACTACAGCAGGTTCAGTGTTCTGCATATAATAGACACGCACCAAGGCTCTATCGATTGTTGACAGAAACAGTAAGACATTAAATAATTGGACAAAAGAAACAGAGCAAGGAGAAGGCCTGGCTCACTCACCAAATCTCTTTCTGATTTTATAAATATTCTCATAAAATGAAATCACCTTCTTTCTCCCTCTTTTCTTCTGGTTGGTATAGAGGAGCACAGGAAGAAGAAATGACATAAGCAGTTGCACCCAACTTTAGCGTTCTACCAGACCCGATTTGTCCCAAATGGTCTTGTTAGAACCAGACTAATGATCAATAGCAGCAGTACATCACAGCCAAGATTAAATTCCTGAAAAGGACATGTGCAGAGTCCGCCTGGGGGTTAAATTAGTCCAAATTGATTCAAGGACACAGTTGAGCAGGACGCATGCCCCACAGCACAAAGCCCAGTGTTCCGATTACCAGCCTAGGAGGTAGCAGAGGTTCATCCTGTCCTGATTCTCAGAATTTGCCAGCCCTCATTAAGTCTGACTTCTTTGGAAACAAGATAGATGCAGATCTAAATGGCCAATAAGTGCCCTGGTTTGCAAGGTCATCGCTGACCACAGAGAGTGGGCACGGACTCTCTGTGTGGGTGTGGGGAGAGGGGGAGGAAGCCAGTTCACGTGAAAGACAAAATAAACATTTATAGAGATGATTAACTGTGTGTTTTATAATGCCCGGTGTAAATGCCAGCTGGTCCAGGAAGTGACCATCTTGACTGGACGTGTTCTCTCTCTTTACTATACCCTTACCAATATACTTGTCGAATCTCTTTCATGGCAACAATGAGCTCACTGCCTAAAGGTAGAGTTTGTTGGTCATGGAGAATTTCTCTCCTTCCACCTGTCCGATGGCGCACCCCCTGCAGCACTAATCTGTACTGCAATAAGCATGCGTCAAATGCAAACACTCATGATGATTCCGTGTGCCCATAGTTAGTCTGGTTGATGAAAGCCATAAATGACCTGAAACTTCCATTTCGAATATCTTAGCCCCATGAACCATTACTCCAACTGTTGGCAACTCTGACACTTCCTAAACTGTAACCATGAGAAAGTATTTTAACCTCTCGAAACACCAGTGGTTTCCTTTCCTTGTTTTGTTTTGTTTTGTTTTTGTTTTTAAATCTACACAGTGCCTGGCACACGTTTAAACACTTCTGGTAATGTTTTCACATGCTTTTCTTCTTGACAAGGAAAATGAAATCCCAGTTATTTATTGGTACTTATGTGCCCTCTCTGCTCTCCCTTCCTTTCCCACAGGGCAATATGGTCATGACTCTGCTCAAGTCCATTCATGGACATTTGTTAAGCCCTTACCCCATGGCCAACAGTGACCTGGGCGCCGAGGATGGGGATGCAGATAAAAAAACCTGCCACTTTTCGTTGTCTCTGTGTGGGCCAAACATTGTACATACAACTGTAATCCCGGCAGTCAGGCTCGCTCAGCTGTTCACCCGGTGAGAGTACGGGTGTGGGAACGCTTGGTAACTGTTCTCCCCTGTGTATGGCTGGGTTCTGCTTATGTGTGGAGGTGATTCTAGAGTTAAAAAGTTAAAACACCACCAACAAAATGTGGTTAAAAATTAGTGGCATAGGCAGGGGGCAAAGGAACCTCTAGGATATAAAATAAACTATAAGAACTAAACTATATAAACTAAACTATCTATATCAGCTCCTGAGAATTTCTCAACTGATTCTATGACAAGCCATGGTAACAGTTTTTGCAAACTAAATTTATGTGGTGTGCTGATTTGTTTATTACTCATTATGAGGACCTAGAGCACAGCCTTGGGGAATGCTCACACATGGAGAGGGTAGGCAAAAGTGGGAATCCTGAGAGAGAGAGGAGAAGGCAGGGTTAGAAGTGAAGGAAGATAGTTTTCAGGAGGCCAACCGTTGAGCAGACAAACTCTGGCAATGGGTCAAAGTGAGGCTTTAGAGAGGGTCGTATGGGTAGTAAGGTCTAAACCGGATAAGCAAGAGTGAAGAGAAGATCCTGGAAGCAGCAGCTTTTGTGAAAGAAGATTCAAAAACAAGCAAGCATCACTGAGAGTCACTCAGAATAGAGTTGAGCAGATGTTGAGGAAGCGGGGCCCATCTCCAAACTGACGCTTGCCAGTAACACCTGGACCACTTCCTGGAGCAATCCTTCTGCTCCGGACTGAGATAGAGATAATGTAATACCTGTCAGCTGAGCAGCCAACCGTGCATTAGACAGTTAGAAGTCTGCTTGCATCAATCACAATTCTTCCAAAGCATGTTATGTAACCTTGTGGGTTTTGCCTTTATAAGCCTGCACTTCACGCTGGCTATTGGGAACCCATTTTTTATTTTGGTCGACTCTGTGTCTCCTAGATTGCCATCCCTAAGACCCCAAATAGATGCTTTGGTTGTTTTACAGTCTCTTCTTGATTGACACGTTCTACGTCTAGAACTCCCTGATGAAAGCAAGAGAAAGGGAGAGGAGTAGAAGGGCGGGGCCGAGAGAGTTTTTTTCAGAGTGGAACATGGGCTCAGAGGGAGAAGAGCAATTAAGAATACTAAGATGATAACAGATCCTGGCTATGGGTGGTAGGGATATAGGCAACACTTTTCTGTTTTTGTTTTGTTTTTTTTTTTGACTTCTGTTTTTCTAATGAGAAAAATAAAACCATTTAAAAAATAGAAAATGCTTTTTTTGAGAGGGGGACGGGAGGGGTGGAGGGAGAGGGAGGGAGAGAATCTTAGGCAGGTTCCATGCCCAGCAACAGAGCCTGACACAGAGCCTGACATGGGGCTTGATCTCCTGACCCTGAGATCATGACCTGAGCCGAAAATAAGAGTCGGAATCGTAACCGACTGAGCCACCCAGGTGCCTCACAAAATGCTTTTTAAAAAAGGGATTGCTTTTTTTTTAAGGGATGAGAGGGTTAAAAATACCTTCAGTCTGGAGAAGGTTTATTTTCTTCTCTGAGAGAAGAACACGGGTACAAAAATACAGAGAATTTTTAAGTGGGGAGAAGAGAGATTGATTGAGCTCATACAGAACACAGTCTTTTCCTGTTAGTTAAAAGACGTGGACATTTGCTAAACCCGAGGAGATGGAACGGGTTTAGGGGCTTGGAAGAGGGTGGGAAAGGCTTGTAGTGGTCACTAACAAATGCAGTAGAGAAACACGTTCTCTACGGATATGAAGGATTTTTTTTTTTTCCAAAACAATTCAAACTAACTCTTGGAAGAAGAAAGGAGATAGAAGACAAGAGAAGAAAATCATCCAATAAATATCAGCCTCAGCTTTCCTTCCAAACTGCTTCTGTCCGAATCCCTTTAAGCCAAATCGCTCAAGTGTCTGTGTGGAACATTAAAGCAGAGAATCAAAGGAGGAAATGTAGTACCCTATTTTTAAAAGTGAATTCCTACAGATCCATAACCACCACATTGTTTACTTCAAAATAGATTTTTTTGATCTGTTACTGCTATGAAATGTGGTTCTTATTCCCCACCAGTGCCTGTTGCCTGCCTCTCCCCACTGAATTAGCTTCTTTTTTCTAAATGCACCAAACTCAATTATGCCTCACTTCCAGTTGGGGAATCACTTTGAAGTAATAAGAGGAGAATGGAACTATCCACTTAGGTTGATGGAAAAAGATTTAAAAAGAAGAATCCGTCTTTTTATCTCCCAACCAATCCAGCTATATTAAGCTGAAGGTCATTTGGACCAAGAGAAGATTGGCCAGTTTATACAGATGTCAAATTTAAAAAAGAAACGGAGGTTAAAAGGGATTCCTGTGTTTTTACCGCCCTTCTGTCATCTCCTCGAAGCTTTCAGATAGCAGAGTGAAGGAATTCCAGTACATTTGGCTTTTCTTCTTCCCACTCTCCTTTCTTGATTTTCATGCCCATGAAAATGTTTGAAGGGGAAGATGGAGGGTGTCTGGGGGGGTGGGCAAGGACTGGCCACGTAGCTGGGGCAACGGTGAGAAGCTGTGTGGGAGCTGTGGGGAGTGTTACCAAGTCAAAGCAGAGTCTGTGCAAACGGGGAGGTGCACTCCCTGCTGGAACAGCTTGACTCTGTAGAATTACAGTTTTGCTCCATGCCTAAATTGATGGAAATACATGTGCGAAGGTAGGGGAGAAGGGAGAGAGAACTACGGAAGTCCAGTCAGGAATACTAATTTATGGATTGGGGTTAAAAATGCTTCATATACATTAAATAGAGTTGGTTGGGCAAGAATTCATTCCTCTGTCAAGGAACAGTCTTCTGTTCCTCTATTGGACCCTGAAGGAATCACATTTTGGAGAAGAAGCTAAATTAGGCTTAAATTGTCTGCCTTGGTCTTAGCATCTTCCTGAGGGAAATGTTTCCATTTCTATCTTCCTGCTGAGGAAGCAGCCTTGGCTCCTTCCTTAGCAGGTGAGCATCCAGTGATCTTAAGTAACCCGGTCAGGAGCGGTTTCCTGACACCTAGGCAGCAGGTGAATAGGTATTTTTTGTCATACTTTGTGTGGTAAATAATTGAGGAGGAGGCTGGTGCCATTTTATGAGGTATGGTCTGTCTCTCAGATGAGGTCCCAAGGCAGGGCTTTCTCTTTATTTTTTAAGTAACCTGACGGTATCCCATATTATGTTCCAGACATAGGAGAGTAAAAAATGCTCATTTACAAACCAAGTCTCTGAGGGATCTTATGATCTTCAATGAGTAATCGAGAGTGGAGAGCTCTCCAGATGAGGGATGGAACCATACACTTCAGAAATAGCCATCCTCTGGAAGAAAAAGAGTGGAATCCATACTCATGACTCACTTCTGGGTCTTGGCTGGTTTCTCCGGCTTCTCATTGTATGGAATGACAAGGTCGACTGCTGAGTCTGGCTTCTGGAGGAGAATTCCCAACTTGAGCTTAATCTCCTTGGCCCTGAAAGAAAAGATGTAAGGCAGGATGGGAACACCATATGAGCATACGGATCTGAAACACAGACTTCTTTCTGTGTTAAAGAAACAAAAATGAACAAAACTCTATTTTTACTGTTGGGGCAGGAAGAATACTAATGTAGAAATGGGGACACATGAGTTCTAATAATGAACATTTATCAAGCTCTTCTTATGTCCCTGGTTAATATGCATTATCTCTTTTCATCTTAATTACTGTTTTGCATGTATTCTTTCACTTTATATATGACAGATACTGTAGTACTATTCCCACTTTACAGATGAAGACCCTGAAAGTCAGAGTGTTTAAATAACTTACTTAAGACAACCCAGCAAGTCTGTGGTGGAGATGGGACTGGAGCCCACACCGTCTGACTCCAGTGTTCACAGGTGAGCTACTCACTGTGTTGCCTACCTGTCTTCTGTGAGCTTTGGTCCCAGATCTGCCATTAATTAGATGTAGACTATTCAAAAAAAAGTCATCATGTTTTACCACTAGGCCTCAGTTCCCTCATCTATAAAGTGACAGAGTTAATCTAGATGTTTTCTTCAGCTATCTCTAGCTATAAAATTAAAGTATTCTGCCTGAAGATGTATTCCCTATAATGGAATAGATGGATTTGATTTTTTTTCCCAACTGCTTACCTATTGTTCCATAATGGCTACTGGGGTATCCTATGCAGTAAGCCTTCAGGAGATGAGTATTCATTGCCAACGGACCGATGATAGCAGCATTATGTCACTGCTTTCTACCCTCAACATTTTAGTGAGTAGATGTCAGAATTCTGCATCTTCCTCTACCAAAGGATGCAACTGTTTTCATACCTCATTTCAAAACTAACCGTCTAAGTTATCCATTATTTCATGGTGAGTCTGAACTCAAAAGAACACCAGGCAAATCTTAAGCATTAATCCATAAGGCAAGCCATTGTATATGGAGAGACCCAAAAAGCTGTTTTTCACTATTTCCTCAGTACTTTACAGAAGCTCTTCAGATAGGATGTATCATATTGCACCATGGTGGTTGATTCACGTCTGTTTTCCAAGCTGGGTGTGAGAGCCCTGTGAAGGGGGGCATCGAGTCCTAAATACCTTTACCTCCTGTGGTAGCACAAGGCATGGTGGCACTGTCAACACTCAGAAGCATTCCCCAGAGTCAACTAAAAATATCTTGAATTTGTTCCTCACAAATCTCCTAACATTTATCTCCCAGTCCATGCCAATCTGAACCAAAATCTTCAAGAGTTATGATGGGATTCATCTTGTGGCTAGATAGGGCTTTGCTGCTATAAATAGACTTTCCCCATCCATTCACATGGAGACAGTGATGAGACAATTTAAGTAAATCAAACGTGTGAGATTAACAATCATGGATATCAGAGAGGAAAAGTTAAGGAAATGGACTGTATTGCTTACCCAAAAACCCTATAAATATTGAGTTGTATCATAGTTTCTTTTAGTATCATAAATATAATTTTCAAACTATGATTTAGATTGCCACTTCTACAGTGTTTTTTCCTTTCCATTTCTTTCTGTGCCCATTCTTTCCCTAGGACCCTCTCTCTGGTTGAAGCCAGGTTGGATCCCACACCCCAACAGATCAAGCTCACCCAAGCACGGCACTTTGCTTGAAACTGGGCAAGTTCCGCGGGGGAGCTTATATAACACATGAGAATAAGAATAAGTGTCATTTTGATTCCCAGCTCTGCAGGTTGCTTAAATTAACTAATGTTTTGGATTTTTTGCCTAGAAAACAGGACTGATAAAATAGTACATCCTCTTTTTTCGTGATGATTAAATATGCTAATGCATGTGAATCACTTAGCAGAGCATTTGGCATATAATACTGCTTCTTCAAAGTTAGTTCTAAGTGCATAATCATTTTTCCAACTGAGCTCAACCCGTGTTCCCTAGCTTCAAGTACCAAATTAAAACATCCAAAAAGATTCCCACAGGTTACTAAGAATTACTACACCCACCACCTGCCATATTCTAGCTCTGGCGACAAGAATCACCAATTTCATATTTATCTGGAAGAGAAGGAAAACATTACAAGAGTAAGGAAAGGGGGAGTGAGGGGAATGCATGCAATATTTGTGGCTACCCTCTGCTGGCTAGTGTCCAGTAGGATGACCAGAAACACCAGGTCCATCTTTGCAGTCAGGTCATAATATCCCACCCAGCTCTTGAGGACCTTCATACATAACACTCTCCTCCTGGCCCTAGTGCCCCTCACTTCCGGCCCGTAAGGTTAGTGCTGCATGCAGCAACTGTTTTCAGCCTCAACCTTGACTCAGTAGTTCACTCACCAATGTTTAGATAAGGATTATCTATGGAATGTGTCTCAGATGCTTGGTTTTTTGTTTGGTTGGTTCTTTAGGTTTTTGGTGTTTTGTGTTTTTTTTGTTTTCCTTTCAACTTCTGTTTCTTTCTTTTTTTTTTCTCCTTATATCTTTAGCTCCATTTGAGCTATTTGCTTTTGTAAAAGGCAGAGAGATATTTGTATATGATTGCCTTGTGAAAGAATAGGGTGGACATGAAGGGGTAATTAGAACGAAGGAGTGGAGTGTTTTTAAATTTCATTTATCCGTGACTCCTTGATCGTGCTTACTGTGTCAGCAGTAGGCAGTAAACAGAAAAACACAACGTTTGGTCCTTGCCTTCAAGGTACTGATAGCCCACTGGGACCTCAAACTTGTAAGCTATCACAAGCAGCTGTTCAAGGGGAGGATGTCTGGAGAGCGCAGAGCTCCGGCCCACCTAGGCAAGTCAGGGGAGCTTCTCACAGGAGGTACACCAGGGGCCGGGTGGACAAGAAAAGGACAGACCTTCCAGGCAAAAAAAGGGGAATGTGCCTATTGTTCGAAAGGATGCGGGAGTGGCTCTGTATTGCTTGAGTGTAAAGTGTGATCAGGGAGAGCAGAAAGCCATGTTCCATGACGCAGGCTCACTCTGCCTATCCTTCCTGGTGAACGGAAGGATGACAGAGGAGTCTCCATACAGCACTCAGCCTAGGGCAATTTTGGTAGGAAGACAAAAAAAAGGGGGGGGGGTAAAATGACTGAAAGGTGACTTCAAAGACGGTGTCTGTGTAAACAGGTGGCATCTTTTCTTACAAACTCAGTCAGTATGTTTCAAGTTTTTCTTTTGTTAACTCTTTCAGGATGTATTTTCCCATGAAAACACTGTCTATCAATGGTGGTTAAATTGTTAAGACATCCCACAAAAGCTTTGAAAACCAGAATGAATCAGAACCCACTAAGGTTTCATCAGTATCACTGCTTAAATAAGTTTTTCATGGGATGACCTAGAAATCAATGGCCATTTATAACATTGCCTATAGAAAATTATATTCCATTTCCTCAGGGTAGACAAACATACCAGTATATCAGATTACTCTTTTCCTCATACTTGCCCTGGGGATTATAAAGAAGAAAGGAAATTCAGGGCTTTGTTAAAACTTCCTCTAATGGCTTCAACTCCTGGCTTTGTATATGTTCAAATATCAGACATTAAAGAGAGTCTATAAGGCAGAAGTCCATTTGGTTTAATTAGGAGTTTACAGGAATACAGAGAATGAATAATATGATCGCATCTCTTCTTCTAAAACACTAAAAGTTTACAGGATGAAGAGTTGTCAGATGCTAGGGTTGAAACCACTTGAAACCTTTTATTCTTTTTGCAAGGATAAACAGGGTTATGACATTTGTTTTTCTCCTCAGGAGTTCCTGGAACAAGGGGGAAACATCCCCCCTTGCCTTTTCCTCCCCACCCCTCCCCACGCACACACGGGAACAAAATAAATCGAGTGGAAAAATCAAACAAAATGAAAACTCAAACCTATCATTTTATTTTCCCCCTTAAAAATCAACTTGTATGTATGTGACATGAATTTACTGTCAAAAACAACCCCGTCCAGAGAAGAAAACTTTCTGACACGTTGATGATTTCAACTCCGTCTCGGGCTCTGTTTGACCATACACGAGGCATTTTTCCTGGCTACATTACATTAAGGCTGGTGAACAAGAAACAATTTGTATCTCCTCCCATCCCATCCCCATCTTGGCATCCTTTGGTTTTATAAAGAAAACCTTGTTTTGAAATAAAATCAATTGAAATGCCTGGGTGAAGTTTTAATTAAAGGCTCAGAGGAAGATAATTCCTTCTGTAGATGACTCACATTAGTGATTTCAAACTGGAAAGGGTTTGAGTAATTCTGGGGTTTGCGGTTTTAAATCTGTGCCTTCTGTGGGTACACTGGCCAGGAAATCAAATTTCAAAAGACCCTGGGCCACCTGGGTCCTTCCTTCTAATAAGTGAACCTGAATCCAAGTTATTACCTTAACGTGCACAAGTATGGGAAACAGTACAAGCAATCAATCAAAACAGAAATGTAGCTGAATTTTTAAAAAATACAATTCTATTCAAGTAGAATATAGGATAGCCGGCTACATATAAAGTCCTGTGCTAGGTGCTTCAAGGATTACAGAGATTTTTCCTTGCCTTGGAGACATTTGGAACAGCAGAATGTAGGACACGTACATGCAAACTATATGCTAGGTATTTTTCTAGTCATTGACCACAGTGGATGGGATATAACAATTGAAGAATATAGGCCCTAACCTCAAGGAGCTCACGTGTGTGCCGATGTGATAACAGGCAGGCAGTGCAATGGGAGACACAGCTCCAACAGCTGCCTCTATGATATTCACAGAGTCTTCTGTATTTTTCTTTCATGGTCCTTATCAACCTGCACATTTTTCTCTGTATATTTATTTGGGTCTTGTCTCTCTCTCTCTCTCATTAGAGTGGCAGGTCTCCAACAATATCTGTTTTGTTCACAATTCCAGTCTCAGCACATAGCTCAGGGCCTGGCACTTAACTAGGTGCTCAAAAAAGATCTGCTATGTAAATCGACGAATCAAAAAAACGAGTGAGTGAATTGAATTTCTAGCTAAACGTAAAACTACATTTTGGGTTAAGTGAAATACTGGGGTGTGGCACAGAAGTAATTGAGGACTGGGCTGTTTTTAATTTGGTTCACTGGGTGGGAGAGGTAAAAATCCACTGAATGACTACATGGACTCTAAAGAAACTGAATTTAATTGCTATCCATTAAAGAGGTGGAGAGGCAAGTAAGGCTCAAACTGAGCATGCTCATTCAGTCCCTCAGGTCAGACCAGGCAATACTCTGATGGGAAGGGGCGGGGAGGGCAATGACAACCACTAACAGTCTGATCAGAAGCTACTGTGAGACTGTAATTTATCAGGACTTAAAAGAAACAGAAGTAGCCGGGAGGCGTAGACCAGTCCTGTGGTTGGAAGACTGTCGGTCATCACAGGCAGGTTTCATTCTAGACTCCAGACATATCTTGGGAAGAGTCAAGACGAGACAAGATGGAGGACCTTCCGGAAGTATAGAACCGGGATTTTATTATTTCCAAAAGAGGTGTCGCAACCAGCTGCGTCTCAAGGACAATCCAGTTTAAAGTCAATTCAGCTTTAATCTGTGTCGCAGATGCCCCCTGCTGGTCATGGGAAAGTGTGCGCGTCAGCGGAGAACTAACCTAGAGAGCAGACCTGTGTGTTCCGGGCTGCTGCCTTCTGAAGAAATACCACAAGACAAAAAAGGACATGCCCCTTCTTGGCTCCTAAAAGTGTAATAAATACCCAGAAAAGATAAACAACAGTTTCTAAAACACTTGTTAGCAACCATCTCCATGGCTGGAGAGTACTGCATCCACCAGAGTCCCCTGATCTGAGACACAAAGGAAAAAATTAGCTCCTCTGAGTTCCTGTGGTCGAGGTGTGAATCCTGTAGACAGAAGCCAAGCCGAGGCTAACAGAGAAAAGGGAGCCCAGAGGGTGTGTGTTCACCGGGCAGGACCCATCTGGAAAGATTCATTTGGTGGAAGACTGGAAATCCTTCTTGTTGGTGGCTCTTTTAAAGCTAGAGATGAATGGAGTTTGTTACTCATTGAGGGCTCATGAGAGGCAGGGGTTAGTGAGTGACCTTGAAAACCTTTAGCAGAATATAAAGAAGTATCAGTGGACAATCAGGTCAGCTCAGGAACTAAAATTCTCAACTCTCCAGGATCCTCGGAACATGGCCTCATAAATCAAGATCAGTTCTCAAGTGTAGGGAGAAAGCTGTGCTGGGTCATGATGGTAGAGAGAGAATGTTATCAGTTTGGCATCTACCTTTTTCCTGAATTAACCTACTTCAATATGAACTATAGACAATTCACTCATCGCTTATGTTCAAGCTCCTACCTTGACTACCCCAGATTAACTTGTTATCTTCAGGTCCTTCAAGGCAACCCACAGTAAAAACTATGGAGTTGACCAGGGCACTCATTTAAATAAACTGACTTTATTTCCTAGGATCTTAGTAGAGACAGAAAAGACTGGCCTCAGTAGAGTTCTCCTTTTGCTCACTTATTTATTCAATAAATTATTGAATGCTTGTCATGTGCCATACTCTATTATAGGTTTTGAAATCCCCAGTGGAACAAAAAACCAAGATCCTCTCATGGAGTTTATATTTTAGTTGAATAAGACAAACACAAAACAAGGAACCAAAACAATGAAATGAAAAATGTCAGCTCGTTGTAATCACTACAGTGTGACCTTATGTATATAGGAATTAGCTCCAGCCACATGCCCTAATAAGGAATTCACATTGCACTGGTGGTCAGCAAGGCTTTTAGAAAGATCATGCTCCAGAGGTGATTGCTGTAGCTGTCTCAGCTGTCCTTATTGATTGGGATCAACATCAGATGCTTTGCCAGTTAGCAGAATATGTAAGAAATGAGTTTTTACATGTAGGTTTGTTCATTAGATAAAGGGCTCTCTCCAGTCACAATAACGATATTCAAGTCATGTGGACTGGTGGCTTGTTGTGGAAACCCCCATCTGTTTCATAGAAAGGTTATACAAAGGTAATTATCTCTGCATCCTCAGAGATGGAACCTGTAGCTTGATCGCTAAAATAGTCCTACATTCAAGCCTTGATTCTGAGATTCCTTGTTGCCTGATACGACCTACAAGGGTATCAGAATCCTACCTCAGGATATTATTGTCTGACTGAATCTTTCCTACAAGTTGTGGTCAGAGCACAAAGAATGAGGACTTTGCTGAGACTGGAGGACAAGTTGTATAAATATTTTGCACCAGCTTTTGATACTTATTTGCCTAAATAAGTACAGGCCATTTGGGTTTCACTATATGTACGGTGGTCTTGTTTTCATAAACCAGTAGCAAAGTTGTGGAGAAAGAAGCAACCAGCATCTATACCTAGCCATTAACAGCTACATTTATCTACCAAAAAGAACTGGATAGTTGTAGATGAATAAATTGACTTAGGTTAGTTTTCAACAGCCACTTATAATCTGTGTGACCTTATACAAGTTATATAATATCTCTTGGCCTTGGCTGCATCATTTGTTAAAAAGGATAACGTTAGTGCCTTCGGCAAAAAAATTTCTGTGAGGCGTGCGTGAGATAAAGTATGTAAAAATTAGCACATTGCCTGGAACATAAATGGCATGCAATATATGGTGGTGGTCATCAACATCATCACCATCACCAACATCATCATCACCACCACCATCACCATCATCACCACCACCATTACCATAATCATCATCATCACCACCATCATCATCATCATCACCACAACCGTCACCATCATCATCACCACCACCATCACCATCATCACCACCACCATTACCATAATCATCAGCATCACCATCATCATCATCACTGTCATCACCATGGTCTTCATTACCCACTTATGAAACTTCATCTTATACTACTTAGCATTACAGTTTGTAGCAGTTTCCTTTAACCTTGGGGATATTAGTATTTGATCACATTAAACTCATTTTCTTTTGGTTGGATGAATGAACTCCATGCTGTGAAAGGTGAAATGGAAAGGAATTACTTATGTCATGGATTTTAAAATGGAGCCGGGAAGCCATTAAAGAATTGGGCCTTATACACATTCTCATAGGACGAAATCATGAACCTTCAACTGGGCCAAACTGCAAATATTCCAGAGACTCAGCCTGAACACCTGCAACTTGCTATAGTAAGAGCTTTTGCTTAGTGATAGCCTTAGCAACCAATTATGTTCAACCAAGATTTGTTTCCTGCTACCAACACCAATAGAAATTATTTGTAAACAACATATACAAGCATTTCCTTTTGTCTTTAAAAGCCCCTGACTTTTGTTCCCTGGTGGGGAGGGGATGGGGTGGAAACAATGCAATTTGAGTTGCTACCTGAACCTCTACTTTCTGAGTGGCAATTCTGAGACCCCAAATAAAAGCTTTTGTTTTATTTTAGCTCTGCCTCTTTTCTCTGTTGACAATGCCTTCAACATTACTTTCTTGGTGAAATGACAAAGATACCAAAGTGAGAGAATGAGGAAAAGTCAGAAGCAATTCCTGGTGACCCTACTCTGGGGAAGACAGGAGGAAAGCTAGGTGTGAAAAGCCAAGAGGGTCTTAGCAATCAGTGACCAAAAACAAAAGTGAGGGACTGGCTCACCACTATAGGTGGTGTGGAAAGGTCTATCTTGTGGCACCCTGTTTGTTCCCTATTGGTCAAAAGCAGACCGGATGTGGGCAGGTTGATAGAGTCCAGTCCTAGTTGATGATGCATCCTCTTCCTCAGTCATCTGGGGGAGAAATACTCTGTCTCCCCAGATCCCTGGTATATCCATGTGTGGAAAACCATGTGAGGTCACCAGTCTTTCATTTCAATCACACAATCCCTGTGTCTAGGTGCAAGCTCTCCACCTGGTCAAGAGATCATGATGTGGGAAACAGAGGCAGAAGAAAAATTATTAAATTTCCTTACTGCCTACAGCCCCTTGACAAGTCCTTGAAACAGGCAGAGTGACATTTTTCTAGGAACTCAGCTGTCTTGATGGTAATACTTTGCTAAGGGCAAAGGACAATCTTAGGTCCAACCCTCAGGATCCTGTGGGTCTACTTTAACATAAGAAAATTCCTTTGGAAACTTCCTTTATCTATACCCCCGCCCAAGATACATGTTCACAATCATCCCCCACACAAATGGCCCACTGATACACATCTGAGAGTCTCATGATTGAATTTTTACTAAACAGTAATAAATGACCTTTTCCTAACAATAGCTAGCCTCCTCAGGATCCCGGAAACCTCGCTTCCAAAATACCTGGGAGGCTTCCACTCTCCCTAACCCCCTCCTAACTTGAAAGTAGGTAATGCACCACTCCTCATGACCCCAGTGCAGTCCTTTCTGCCCAAGGGTCCTGTCTCTGTGCTCCAGTAAAATCACCTTTTTGCACCAAAGACATCTCAAGAATTCTTCCTTGGCTGTCGGCTTTGAACCCTAATGTCTTTCCTACATCAGTCACTCCTCCTCACAGCAAACAGGCAGAAAGCCGGTGATCTGCAGCAACTCTTAAAGGTAACAATATGTTTATGGAAACAATACCTTGCATACAATATTAATTTATTGAGGTGTTAATTCATGTTTTCCTCTTCGTAGAGTTTTTCCTCTTACTTTCAAGAATCTATATTCCCTGAATTGCAATTCTGAGACATGGGAGGTAACTAGGCCTTTGTGCTTTCTTACCTCTGAGGGAGCTGTGTGGTGAGGCTGAAAGCAGATGTTAATTGAAGGTAGTGTTCCATGTCTGGCCCTTGTTTTCCAAGACCCTAAACTCACTGGGGAGATACACTGGCTTGTTCCTAAAAAGAGGACCGCTTTTCATGAGTGGTGAAGGAAGAAGCAGGAAAACAGGGAAGGACAAGAGAGCATTCCCGAGACAAAGTCAGAGGACTACAGTTCAGTGTTCTACAACTCATCAAACCGCCACCCTCATCTACCACATACTTTTGCAGGACTCCAGGGAGGTGGTAGGACCACAGAGGGGAAAAGATAGAAGGTGCCCATGAGACCTGACCTTTGGCACCAGAGCTCCCAGCTTCACCCAAAATGATCCCCAGACCCAAGCAAGGGGCTGAGGAGTGGCTTCAGGGCATGGTGAAGCTTCAAACAAGAAACATAAATAATGATGCATCCATTTTAAATTATTCAAAACCAGTCACCTATACATGTGAAAAAGCAACCCCCACACAAAGACAAGATTGCTTAAATTAGAACAGTAAGTGTTTAGGAGAACTCAGTCACCATATGGTGATGAAATCATGGGAATAGTGAACTATATGTGGCAAAATTTCCATTGCTGAAAAAAAGTCATCAAGAAAAGACAAGCAACCAGCTGTTTTGGATAACGTAAATCATATATAACCACCTGGATCTGTCCAGATGATCTCATATGACACTTTCCACATCTCAGTTCCATTATTACAGTGACAACTAACATGTTGAGTTGTGTTCAATCTCTTCCCTGCACTTGGTAAAGAAAATGCCCACCTCCCAACTATGGCAAAATCCTGTCCCAGGTTATATAACTGGAAGAGTTTGTAAAGCAACTAGGCTGTTCCTAGAGGGACAATAAAGTGGAGTATTGGGCTCTTACCCATAAAATCAAATCAATACCAAAACTAAAAGGCGAGAGATGGAATAGCATAGTGGTTAAGGGCACGGATGTTGGAGCCAAACCATCCAGATTTATCTTACTACATATGTGACTTTTGGCACGTTTTTAAAAAACCTTACCTTAAAAGGGTTTTGTTAAGGTTTAAAAACTTAAACCTCTCCCCAATTTTCTAATCTGTAAAATGGAGATAATAATAGCACCTACCTCATAAATTTCTTATGATGATAAAAGGAGTTACTACATAAGAAGCACTTATATTAATGATTGATGATGATGATGATGATGATGATGATTTACTAAAAATCCTGTGCCAATGAAGGAAAACGTCTATTTTATTCCTGCTGGTCTCCCCATTATCTCCCAAGCACACAGTCTCCCTCTACTGCTGTCTGCATGGCAATTTAAACCTGTTCTAATACTCTGGGCCCCAAACAAATTCCGCCCTTTTCCTGAAACCTGTGTAACTACTCCAGCCTAGACTGCTTTCTGTCTTCTCTAGTATAAAATCACAAAATAGAGTCACGCTCAAGGGATCTTAGAAGGCTTTTAATTTGCCCTTCCCCTTACTTTAAAAGAGGAAAAACTGAGGTTTGTAAAAACTAAAAGGTTTTTTACAAGATCTCACAAGATCTTATCCCAAGATTTCTAAGAAGTTACAGAGCAAGGGATAGAACCCATTTTTTCTGCAAAGTTGTGGACAGCACATTTTCATGCAATTACTCTCACCCCTCATGAGTGTACATCTAAGAGTTCCAGATGTATGTACTTCCAGTGAGATAGCAATCTGCTTGGGGGTGAG
The DNA here is from genome assembly GCF_003265705.2 of Callorhinus ursinus. Classification (NCBI taxonomy): domain Eukaryota; kingdom Metazoa; phylum Chordata; class Mammalia; order Carnivora; family Otariidae; genus Callorhinus; species Callorhinus ursinus. The sequence continues at coordinate 1,439,298 of NW_027397116.1, forward strand.
TACCATATCTTACTTCCTTGGTCTCCCAGAGCATCTTGAAATTAACTCGGTACATTAAAGTTGCTTTAACTCCTAAGAGCACAGGTCCACACTGCTTGGGCTTACATTCCAACTCTACTTACCAACTGGGTGACTTTGGGCAAGTTACTTAAATTCTGAGCCTCCATTTTTCTATGTAAAATGGTGATAATATAGTTTCTACCTTATATGTATGTTCTGAGGCTAAATAAATTAATGCAGTGAAATGTTTAGAATAGCGCTTGGAGCATAGTACATATTCTATAAGTGTTACCTATTCTTATTATCGTTTAATTATATTTGCCCTACTATCTCTAGCACAGCATCTTGCACATGGGTGTTGGTTACTAAATGTTCATTGGATGAACAGAATAGAATAGAATAGAATAGACTGGAATGGAATGAAATGGAATAGAACAGAATAGAATATGTTCAACAAGTATCTATTTGACTAACATACAAGATCAGCTCCTTTCAAGGCCTCCACCTTGGATTAATGCAACTAATTCTGAGGGCATAGAGAAGGTACATTGCTGGAGAACACTTTAATGGAGAGACACAGAAAGCCAATCTGGAGATGTCTGTTGCTGCCTGGTACAGCTCAGAGCTTCACTGTAATATCACTGCCTTTGTGCTGCTATTTAAAAATGAAAAATAAAAAAGAGTATTGTTTTTCCCAGGCATTGGCTACTCCCTACCCATGGGTTCCCGTAGAAATGGAGATATTTCCCATGCTTTCATGGCCTGTCTCTAACACATTCATCACTCAGAGTAGGTTATTGGGGGTGATGAAAGAGGCCATGGGGGACAAGACAGACAGGATAGAAGCAGATTATTTCCCTTTGACCTTCAATTCCCTGTTTTATTCAAAATATTGTTGGCAAGATTTTTGGACTTTTGGTAATTCGGTTTGGAAGCCAGATAATGAATAGTGGGAACATCAACTTCAAGTTAAGGAAGACAGCAATTTATGGTTTATTTTGAGTTCCCAAAGTAGAAGGGTCAGAGGCATTCCCATGAGAGCCTCTCTGAACACTGGTGTGACCCATAACCTTTGAACATCTCCATGTCATTCTGCTTTAAATTATAAAGAGGGACTTCACAGACTGAAAGTTTGTAGTTGTACATGGTCCCTACCTTATTTCACGTATTTTATATATTACAAAAGAAGGACATAAAGTGGGCAATAGAGTACTGAAGAAGGAAGAAAGGAAAGAGGAGCAGAATAAAATTTGCTGGACTTTACTCAACGGTAACATGTGCTACATCACTTAATAAAAACTATGGTTCCCAGGATGCAATGTGTCCCCTCACTGTGACTTTTTGTAACAGATACAAATTCATTACCTCAAATAATCAGAAACAGTTGGTTAACATTTATTTTGCCAACTGACTAAAAAGGTTTGTTGAGCAAAATAACGATCTCAGTGTGAGGAAGAAGAGGATTATTTCTTGTCTGAAGCACAGAATTTGATGTCATACCATTTCTTTTCTCCCTCCGCCAAAATATTCTAACAACCCCTTATTATTCTCAAGATTTATATTTTCAAGAACTATCCAGTTATTGATTCATACGTTCATTTCCATGTTTATTCACTTATCAGACTTGAATAGAGGAACCCCTGTCTTTCAGGCACTGTACTAGAACGTAAGGGAGTGTTTTACAAAACTAAGAAGAGATTGTTCCTCACCTAAGTAGCTTTCATTTTACAAAGAAGATATGTCTACATAGTTTTATTGGAATGCAGCTATGATGTGGTGGAATACACCCTAGATTTGAAATTAGCACTTTGGAACTATGCACACCTAGTGTACTTCCTGACCTTGGGTCAGACATTTAAATTGTCTGTGCTTCTGGGACTCCTGGGTGGCTCAGTGGGTTAATCATCTGACTTTTGAATTCAGCTCAGGTCATGATCTCAGGGTCCTGGGATTGAGCCCCCCGTTGGGCTCTGTGCTCAGCATGGAGTCTGCTTAGGATTCTCTTTCTCCCTCACCCTCTGCCCCTCCCCCTGCTTGTACACACACTCCCTCTCAAATAAATAAATAAAATGTTTAAAAAAAACTATCTGTGCTTCTTCTTTAGTAAAACAGGGATGTTAATAATATCTACCTTGCAGGGTTCGGATAAGAATTAAATCAGGTACTGTCAAATACCCAACCCAAGTTGAATCTGAGAAAAGTAGGGAAAGAAGTGGTATGAACTAGAAGGAAGATGAAAAAGTTCTGTGAGTGAGAGCTTAGAGGATGGAGGGCTAGCTTCTCCCCAAGGGAGAAACAGAGAAAGTCTCCCCAAGGGGTTGAAGCTTGGGGATGGATGATCTGGCTGGAACCCTGAGTGACAAGGGAGGACAGGGACTTAGTTTGCACCCCGACAGAGGTGTTGGCTTCCTGCATCTCTTCCAGCTCCCCAAGGATCCTTCCCAAAGTTTAATATAGAGGTCCACATCTTCCTAAGACTTCCAAAGAAGCTTTCAAAGGTCGTGAGTATGTTGCATGGTCATAATCCTGAAAACTTCTCTCCAGCATGCTTATAGCGTTCCCTCACTTTCCTCCTGGGGAGCAATGAAGTCCGCCTTGTGGCCCTCACACAGCAGGAACTAAAGAAGGTGGACGCCCTAAATTGTGTGGTTGCTGGGATAAGATGGGAGCTGCTAAGTTAGAGATCTGGGCTCAGGATAGAAACAAAGTCCAGGAACCAAGCAGATGGTCACCCAGGTGCCACTAGAAAGATACAAAGCAGGAGTTGCTGGGCTGAGCACCCTCCTCTAGACTGAAGGCACAAGGGATCTGAGACAAATGTACGTGTAATTTTATGTCTTGCAAATGCAAGTCACAGCTGCTAGGAGACCATCAGATATAAAACACAACAAGGGAAAAAGACCTGAGGGCCAGAGAGGTGCTAGGGACATGCCACAGAACATAGATGGGAAGAACGATGTCTTCTAAATGGTATAAAAGATCTTGTTAAACCCTTGAGACATGGCCTGCCCCCGAGAAATGTTCACTCAGGATGACAGAAGAACAACCTACAAGACATCGAAACGGGCATAGACAAGAAGGGGAGCTGGGAGGGGGACTTGTCTCATTTGATTTTGGGTTCTTTGCAGTTCCCTGTTTTAGCCCCATTCCGAGATTTGGCTGCCAGGTTTTCCTCAACTGAAGATGGTTAAGAAAAATCATGCACGAAGAGGAGTCACGCATATCCAGCTAACTAACTGGTTTACTCAATACATCTAGTGCATAACTTTATTTAGTGTACATAACAATCCCGTGAAGGAAGTATAAATATCACTGCCACCTTGCAGATGAGAAAACTTAGTTACAGAGCAGTTTGGGCATTTGCCCAAAATCATCTGATAAATGACAACAGTAGGAGTCAAACTCAATCTCATTTCAGCCCCTGGGCTCTTAATTACTATGCAATAAGCCTGTCTCCTGCTGTTCAGTTATTGTTATTGGCAGCTCTATGCATCTGGTAAGTAGAAATGGGGAAAAATTATTTTCCCTAAAGACTACAGTGTATTTGGTAACCAAAACTTTTTGAAAGATGGTGTCTATGGAAGAATAAGTATTTTAAAAGCAAAGACACACAAAATTCATAAATTAAAGTCCATCAGATAAAATAAAATAAAAGTGAAAAGTCAATCTGCAGACCTTGAATTAGCTCCAACTCTAACCAGCTATGTGATCTTGGACAAGTCACCCAAACAGGTTGGGACCTGTTTTCTCACCTACGAAAGAAGGGATTTGTCTGGGGCCCTGATCCTATTCTCAGTATGGGATTCTGAGTTGGTGGTGTGAGAGAAGAGAGAAAAAAAATCACATCCTCTCTCAAGGAGCAGAATCCATCCATTTCAGGCATTTGACTTGACTGCGTGCATCTGGGCGATCAAGAGTGTGCTAGGCACTCACTTCTAGACTGTCATAATCATCAGCTATCTTAGCTCTTTTTGCCCTTTTCTTGCTCGCAAGCCAGGATCCATTTAGTAAAATGTGTTCCATGAGTGGCTGATGAAAGTTTCATATTCCTTCCCTCACTGCAGGCTGGCCTCTGCCACCCATTTTGGCTTAATTACAAACCTCAGGGCGCTGTGTGGACCAGCATGGGAGACAAAGATTAAGCTACTCTTATTGAATCGGAAGATAAAAGTTAGAGGGCAATTAAAAAAAAAATCTAAAGGTTTTTGAAACCTCAGCTGAGAATTTTGAGAAAATCACAACTTACAGAGGGTTTTTCCCTCGATGTTGCCAGCTAAAGGAGAAAGTGTAAATGCTAACCATGAGGGTAGGAGACCTATCTGTTGAAGAAGGAAAAAAATCCCCATTGATCTACATTCAATTCTGTGAACAGCTTCACTTTCAATTTGTCTGCAGGGATCCCTGATTTCAACAATCTTTTTTTCCAAGTTATAAAAATATCAGGGGTGTGTGTGCACGTGTGTGCATATACACACAGGTGCGCGTGTCCGTGTTCAAGTGACATACATGTTTTCAGATTTGGGGGATTCAGAAACAAGAGTCTAAGATTCTGGAAGCTTGTCATCCAGAAAGCACCAGCACCAGACCTTAGACAATAGGCTCTTCTGAGAAAGTCTTAAGTGTGACCTGCACTGTTGACCTCGTCCCAAAGTGCACAGGTCATTCGGTCCCATAGTCTTGAACTCAGGTATCTCTCGTAAACCATCACTTCAAATACGCTGCCAAACACAACAAACTACTTTGTCAGTGGAACATCTTGATTCTTTCTAAACTTCCCGAATCCCCACAGACAAGTGCTTCATCCAGAAACAGATGTTCTGCACAAGAAAATGTCAAAAAGTAGTAGCTTGACCAAAACAGCTCCACACACTTCACTACCAAGAATAAGCACTTACAGAGCTGAGCACTTTACATTTTTCAAGTATTTTACTGCATGCTGCATCTCCTCCTCTGACTTTAAGTAGATAGTTCCAACATCTTTCTGCAATGTAGAGTTGTGAGGATCTGAGTGAGATTCTATCCAGATGGGCTAGGTGTTGCTTGAGAAGTGTCTGGGGAAGCAGTCAGTTAGGAGAAGGAAGAACGTGTAGACTATAGACACATGACCTTAGCCTAATTTGCTGTTCATGGAGCCATTGTGATGATCAGATACCCACTGCCCAAAGCATTTAAAGACTGCCTAGGCGAATCCTTTCAACCCTGCAGTATTTCCTCTTTGAAGGAGAAACAGTGTCAGGCCAAGTTATTGTATCTCAACGTGGCAACGGATTAGAATGCTTTGCGAAGAAATGCCCTGTCTGAACTTTCCAGGAGCACTCTGGTCAGAGTGAATAAACCCAGACACATGTGCATGAGCTGTGTTGATGACACATGCGTCCTATGATTAGGTTGGCTGCACCTTCAGATTTTCCAGGAAAGACCCAATTTCTAACGCCTGGCGTAGAGGCAAACTCCATGTCCTCATATAGGTGGAAATTGCAGTCACTGTGCACTACATGCCTGGCATGGATTCATGCAGTCCCCAAAGCAGTCCCCACATTGATTTGAGAATTGCTGGAACTCCAGGATCTACTCAGCTGGTAGATGAAGATTGTTTAAAAATATAAAGGCCTAGAAATCCTGATTCACCCCTCTCATTCCAGCCTCAAGGATGAAAACTCTTTCACTATTATGGCAAAGGATGAGTCTCGTTCTGGGCAGCATTGGGAAGGGCATGAGTGGGCAACTCTTCGCATTTACTGGGGAAAAGCGTGACCTAGTATGAAAGCAGTAATTGGAAACCCACCCCCAAGGCAGGCATGTCTGTGTCCTTATATCTCATTTCCCTGCCTGCCCTCCAGGAGTTTACACTCTTGAGATTAACTGTAAACAAAGTACAAAAATCATAGGTTGTTAGAATCCATGATCTTTGATCCTAAATTACCCTCAAATTTTACAAGAAACTGAAACCATCTTTTCCTTTCATGGAATTCACCAAAATAAAAGAGTCCCATTCCACTGCCCATAAATATATATTTTTCACAAACTGAAAGCTTATTCTGAATGTGTCACAAGTATTTTTTTTAAGAAATGTGGGGTTCTTAATTTAGTCCTTTGAGAATCAAAGTGGCTGGAAGAAAATTGCACATTTTTAAATGATTGCTGCTTTCAAGCTACATCCAGAAGTTAGTTCCCTGGCCTTCCTGTGGGATTGGGATGAGATGCAAAATTAGAATAAAAGTACAATCTTTCCTCAAAATACTTGGTGTCCAAATTAAGGACAATAAAGTAGTGAAGCTGGAAGGAGGGGAGAGGGTCATAGAACTGACTCATCACCATTACAAGTACAGTGATGAGGTCGGGAGAGGCACCTGACTCTCGACTCACCCTCTGCTGCTTAGCAGAGGCCAAGGTTACAGCTCAGGATACCTGTATTCCCCACCCAGGACTCTTTCCACGTGTTTTAGCCTTTTATGCTTGCATCTAAAAGTTCTGTGTTCTACAGGGGCGCCTGGGGGGGGGGGCTCAGTCGGTTAAGCGTCCAACTCTTGATATCGGCTCAGGTCATGATTTCAGGGTCCTGAGACCGAGCCCTGTGTTGGGTTCCTAAGATTCTCTCTCTCCCTCTGCCACTCCCCCACCCCATGCACACTCATGCTCTCTCTCTCTTAAAAAAACAAAAAAGTAAAAAGTCTGTGTTCTACAAATACTTGCAAGGAAAAGAGAAATAAAAGATAGGAAGCCTACTGACTAAGGAGAAATTTAAGGGTCTCTGAACCAATCCCAACATGTGAGCCTGGGGTTTATGTGTTATCTGTACCTGGTGGAGATTTGGGGATATCCTTCAGTCCGGGGCGGGTGGGGGGGGGCGTGGAGGGCAGGGTGACTGCATGTGAGCTAGCTCAGCAGGGAGGAGGGCTCAGTTCCCTCACCATGAGAAGTAAAAAGGCAGAAAAAGGATCTGCACCCCAGCAAGCTTCCAGCTCCTGGCAGGGTGCGCCGCATGCAGTAGGGGCGTAGTTAAGAGGATTTGATGTAGAGAAGTCCCGCAGACTCTGTGCGAGGCTTTCTGCAATCAGTGAAGGGACAGGAAGAGTGGGAGAAAGGTCACTGGAGACAAACCCCTCGGGTCAGCGTTGTCAGTGCACCCCGCCTCACCACACCTGCTCTGTCAAATCCTTCATATTAAGGTTGCTAATGTCTCCCCACCAGATAAAAGCAGTCTCTAGGTATCCTTAAGTCCATTTGTAAGAAGGGCTTTTATGTAACAGAGCCCAATTAATTGTAGAAAGAGCACTAGATCGATGGGTAGTGCTTATCTATTCAATAATAATAAAATTCAGTAATAACAATTAAAAAAGTGTGACCTTGTTTTGATCCTGATTCAAACAATCCAACTGCAAAAAGACCATTGGGGATATTTGGATCCTCACCTGTTATTTACTAATATTAAAGAATTATTCATTTTTAAGTATGATCATGGTTTTTAATGTCTTTTAATGTTTTGGAAAAAATGGCATATTTTTATTTATTTATTTATTTATTTTTAAAGATTTTATTTATTTATTTGAGAGAGAGAATGAGAGAGAGAGAGAGAGCACATGAGAAGGGGGAGGGTCAGAGGGAGAAGCAGACTCCCTGCTGAGCAGGGAGCCTGATGAGGGACTCCATCCCAGGACTCCAGGATCATGACCTGAGCCAAAGGCAGTCGCTTAAAAAAGTGGCATATTTTTAAAGGAGATACCTACCTGCTGAAAGAATTATGGATGAAATGGTAAAAATATTGTACTATCTGACACATCTATCTTTATTTAAAAAGACAAGGTTATGATGAGGAAAGATGAAAATAAATAAGTTTTATCAAAGGCCTTGGCACATAATTGAGCTTTAAATGATTTCCTGACTACCCACGAAGAAGGAAAGAAGGATGGAAGGAAATTAATTCTTTAATAGGGGTTATAGCGCCTCTCCCCCACAAGAAAAATATCCTCATTTACAGCTGAGGAAATGAAGCTCAGAGAGGTTTAGTGACTTTCTCCAGTTCACACAGCTAGGAAGTAATCAAGATAGAGTTACAAGCACCATGTTCTTTCTGCTCCAACCCCTTGCTGATGTTAAGGCAGGAGACAGACTGCGACATTGCCCCCTTCCTTACTCTGTGTTTTCTTTAGTATTCTTAAAATGTGTAGTCTTAGGGAGTTACTTCCTCAGGCAGTCAAAAACAGTCTTTCACTGTCTTTCTCCTCTGGGTGACTCAGCCTTTAAAATATAGTGCAGGCTCAACCTTATCTGGGAACTGATTGGGGCTTTAAAGGAAGAAAGAGATAGGAACCTGCTATCTTCTGGCCTCCAGCCATAGTCTGGTTCCTGTTACTAAGGATTGATCCTGACTGAACTAATTAAAGTTTAGTTCCTTTGCTTTCTGGCCAGCAGGACAGACAAAAGTCATAACCATGAGCCGCAGAAACATTAACCCCGTCCCTAGATATCAGCTATCCTGGGACAGTGGCTAGTCTTTGCTAAAGAAGGAAAAATTAGATAACCTTTCAAGGATCTTCCCAAACTTAAGATTCTGGGATCCAAAAGTATTTTGGAATTGAGATCTGGTGTTTCAACATGGCCCAGACTGAATGGAGGCTCCTCTCCACTTTCCCGTCTCCTAACCCAGTTCCCACTCCCCGAGGTAGGAATCCCTCTTTGTTTTGGAGCAGACACTCTCTCCCCGTTGTAGCCTCTAATATACCGCTGATGTTCTCCCCATCCCTTTGTAAGCAGAAGAAGCACCAGGCCAAACTGGGAGCAACCCTGTCTTCTCCACTCGTTATAAATTTATTTGTGCATTCTCCTGACAAAATATTTATTAAGTGCCTAGTATGTGCCAAGTACAGATTGTTATTTAGTAAATAAATTCTTTAGGCGAAGGGGTGGTGGTGGGGGGGGGAGTATCTTTCCCCTGAGCAGATCTCTTCCATCTTCACAGACAGGAGTGGAAAGGGAATTCGGCAAGTCCCAAGGAAACAATATACAGGATGTGTTGCATGGGAGGTTAACTGATGAGAAATTCAAAGTTCCTTCCTTGCTTGCCTCTGAGAGATAATGCTGATAGGACAAAGATGTCCTAACAGCAGCCAAGCTCACTGGGCCCTCTCTTTTCCTTGACTCTGCACAGGCTGGCTGGGGAGCTGGCCTTGGAATGCCTTCTTTCTCTCAGCTCTTCTCCGTGAGACCTGGCTAACTCTCCTTCCTGAGACTTCATTCGTGAGCTTGGGTTAAGTATCATTTCTTGTAACTTCTTGCAAAGTTTCCCTGACCACCAAGAGCTCTCTGAGCCCCCCACCCCCAACGACTCCCACTCTCGTGCTTCTTTGCACTCCATGCATTTATTCCTTCATAGTGGATCTCAACACTGTGGACTCATTTCTTGTTTGTTATCTCCCTAACGGGGCTGCAATTTCCTTGAGAGCAGGGTCCAGGTCTTTCATCCCTATGCCTAAGGCAAGTATGGAGGTTTGAAAGGCAATCCAGAGAAGTGAACAATATTGTGTCATCAGTAAGAATCAAAACAAAGTCTTTCTGAGTCACTCACCAGCCCTCAGTTTTATTGAATAGTTCGTTTACTTTCTTAACATAATAAAGTTTCATTGGAATATTGGCAATTATATCAGAAGACTGAACTACAGCAAGCTTTAAATACTTATTCCCATTTTATGCAGCCATCAAAAGGAATGAAATCTTGCCATTTGCAACGACGTGGATGGAATTGGAGGGTATTAGGCTGAGAGAAATAAGTCAATCAGAGAAAGACATGTATCATATGACCTCACTGATAATGAGGAATTCTTAATCTCAGGAAACAAACTGAGGGTTGCAGGAGTGGGGGTGGGTGGGAGGGATGGGGTGGCTGAGTGATAGACATTGGGGAGGGTATGTGCTATGGTGAGCGCTGTGACTTGTGTAAGACTGCTGAATCACAGATCTGTACCCCTGAAACAAATACATTATATGTTCAAAAAGAAGAAGAAGAAGAAGAAGAAGAAGAAGAAGAAGAAGAAGAAGAAGATAGCAGGAAGGGAAAAATGAAGGGGGGCGGGAATCGGAGGGGGAGACGAACCATGAGAGACTATGGACTCTGAGAAACAAACTGAGGGTTCTAGAGGGGAGGGGGTGGGGGGATGGGTTAGCCTGGGGATGGGTATTTAAGAGGGCACATTCTGCATGGAGCACTGGGTGTTATACGCAAACAATGAATCATGGAACACTACATCAAAAACTAATGATGTAATGTATGGAGATTAACATAACATAATAAAATAAATAAATAAATACTTATTCCCAGAAAGCATGATCCTAAAGTCAGCTAGAAGCACTGCCACTATCTCTGTAGACTTCTTTGATGATCTTTTACCTATTCTGAATGAGCTGAGACTTGTTCAAGTTCATTGCCACATTTTTCTCCACAGTTGGCCCAAGGATGTGTTCATACCTTTGAAAAAGTAGTATTTACTTAATCCTGCAGACCTAGGAGCCTTGGCCCACTCAGCAAGGTGCTTCCATTTGGCTTAACGACCTTAAATAATTAGTTGATTAATGGTCCTGCTTATTAGGTGACTTTCTACTCTAAATTATCCACACTTAGACCCATATATAAATCAGAAAAGGAGAAAAAATGGAATGTTCAGTAAAAATAATAATAAATTAAAAGAACCAAAACATCACCTTCCTCGTTAACTTTCTACAGTTCCTGAAATTCTCAGCATTGCCACAAACTTGAGATGACCAGAGGCTCCCGGGTGAACCGTGGATTGAAAACTTCACCACCAGCAGCCTTTATAATCTTAAATAGAAATCAGAGCTACAGCAGACATCGACAGAGGTACGGGGTTTGCAACACTTTATTAATATCCCAGGGAAAACTCTCTGTCAGAAGCTAAGTTTTCATTACTAGCTTACTCTCCTTTTTAGGTTAGTAGAGACTGTGAACTTGGTGACAGGACTAGTCAGCACTGAAGGAGAACAATTATAATAATCACACTGACTGTCTTATATTATGCTACCAATTTTTTGGGGAATCATCATAATAACACTTTTTATTTTAAAATATCTTTGTCTTTTTCCGAAGAGCGATGTTTACTTTAAAACTTAAGCTCGTTCAGAGAAATTCAAGAGACTCTAGAAATAAAATGAATCTTCAAAATAAGCCTAAAATTCAAAGTTGAAAATCGTGGGTGAAAAATGAGAACTTGAATTGACTCAACTTTTTCATTTTTCCACTGTCTGTCACATTGCCACCCACATAGCACTGGTTTCAATATGCCACGAGGCAGAAATTTGGGGTGGTGGCCATTTGTTGCTCATATGTTTGGATTACTGGTCTCTCTGAATATATAAAAATGTGTGAGGTCAGCTCTGGGTTTTTATAAGCAATAGTCTTAAAGATGTAAAGAAACAAAGAACAGTTTCTACGAATATGTCAAAATTGACTCTGGCTTAATGCTTCCCTACACATTGAACAAGGAATATTTTCTAGGATTAAATCTCCTGGCACGTGGAGTAAATTTCCCTTTCTTGAAAATCAGAATTAGAATCCCTGAGTAGGTTGCTTCTGCCACTGCCACGATTTCAGCACAGGGTTGGGTTCTGGATGAGTTTTCATTAATTGACTCTTTTCTGCTCCCAAATTTTAGAGAGAAATTCATTAGGATAAATTTCCCTTTAATTCCATCTCTTGCTAGCCACTGACTTAAACTATGTTTTAAACGTATTTAAGTAATGGCAGCATGGAAAAGAATGTGAAAGGACAGTCAATCCAACTCTCATTGATTAAATGAGAACATAGAATCCTGGGGAAGTGAAAGAACTTGCTCATGGGTGCAAATTTAGATAATGACAAAACTGAGTCTGCTTCTGACTCCTTTGCCAGTCCTCTTTCCACTACAATCAATCACAACATGTTAATCTGGTTTTTGTAAACTGAATTTTATTTCCAATGAAACTGAAAGGTGCAATGTAACTCTTTGGCAAAGCTTTCCGTTATAAACAGATTCGTTTTGTAAGCATATATGTTGTCCTCATTTATTCTATATGAGTCTTCAAACATCTTTATCTAAGCATTGAGGTCCACCTTTGTTCCTCTTGTAGTGTGGAGAGAAGTGGGGAGGGGAGCCTCTGGCGATGAGGGAGATGAGAGACAGAGAGAAGAGCAGGGAAGGTGGGTTTCGATGCATTCATTCAAGCATCATGCTTCCCTCAGGATAGATAATCTCAGATTTTTCCATGAATGTGTGCTAACAGTTCCACAATCCCATTTCTCCAAAATACGCCTCTCAGGCAGCATTGTAACTGGAAATAGGATTCTATTTGCAATGGAAATAGAACATGAAAAAAATTAATAGGAAACAAAAATTGCAAGATTATACCACCTGCCAGTAAATTAAAAGGTTCAGGCAATCTAGGAAAAAATGCTTGCTCCTTGGCCAACCTAAAGGATCCCACATGAACATTAGTTATATTGTAGAGCATAAGATTTCACTGTGCACTGAAAGATACGAGAAGTGATTCAATATTAAGGCTGATCCTGAATCAGGTATAGAACAGTAATAGGCGTCAGACCTGAGCTTGTGAGAGACAGGAGAGTGCATAAATAGCCCATTGAACACAACCTTCTTAAGCAAACACTTCCAGTGCCTTTAGGGATGGAGTTGGATTGCACAAGGGTCACCTTTATTTTCTTTAAGTAATGAAAACTCAAACCAAATGTAATCAAATTCATTCTTGAGAAATAAGAGGAGGATAAACACCCCTACTTCTCTCCATCAGGTAGGGCTGTTGGGTTGTTAGCCTCGATGCTTAGGATTCCCTCCAGAATATTGTCCTGCTTAAGGATAACCAGAGGACCTCAAAGGTGTTTTCCCACGTATCTTAAAAGAGAATACTAGCCAATAAATAATCTCTGCGTCCCAGTGGCTTTCTTCTCTCCAGCAATCCAGCTACTTTTATCTAATGGGATCAAGATACAAAGAACAATGAGAAATCCCCTCTTCCTCACTGCAAACCTGCCTCCCTCTCTCAGTCCACATACATCAAGTAATAAAGGCTAACATTTACACAGTTCTAATATGTGCCAGACTGTGTGCTGGGAGTTTAATATCCAGTAATTCATTCAGCCCTAATAAGCAGCCCCTGAGGTAGATGCTCCTCGCATCTCCATTTCACAGAGAAGGAAACTGAAATACAGAGAGAGTAAATAAATCGCCCAACCCCACAAAATAGTAAGTAGTGGAACCAGGATTCAAAGGCAGGCAGTTTTATGTTGGAATCCATTCTCTTAACCATGCACTTTTGACTCTGACCAAGCACCCATGGACTAGGCATCTCCTTGGAGGAAATGAAGTTCTGGATACGACGAAATGTTTCATGAGATACCCCATGTTGAATCTGCCTCCTACAGCTCAGGTCCTACAAGCATCAGTGCTGTTGGCAGAGAGGAGACAAGCCCCAGTCTACAATCACACACCTGTTTCAGCACAAACAACAACAGCTCTCTATTGCCCCTGGATACCCTTCCCCCTGAGCAAAGATTCTGCGTATCTCTATCTCTTAAGCCAAAATAACTTGGTTCTCACCTTTCTAGGCATGAATGGGGCAAAGCCGCAAGTCCTTTGCACATTTTGGCAAGTGGCTTAGCTCCTCAGTTTTGAGCACAAATTCCGCACAGCAGAGCGAGACTTTGAAAACTTCACAACTGTCTGGGACTGCCTCTCCCTCTGAGGAATATATAGAGGCTCTTTGCCAGCCCTCTACTGCTCCCTGGACCAATCCAGACCTTAGAGGAAATCACTGGCTGGGACGCAGCTGCAGTTGTGGGAGCTGGAGGCTGGAATCCTGTTGTGGGAGCTGGAGGCTGGAATCCTGTCTCCGCAGCATTAGGCTTCCGGCTGCTCCTCAGAGGATACTCATTCCGCCAGGGCAGGGCAGGGCTCTCCATCCTGCCTGGGTCATTCATGTTTTAACGTGTAAACGTGAGCCAGCCACAGAGCAGAGTGCCTTGGGCTGCCCCAGATCTGTCAAAATCACAGCCTGTTAGGAGGGCAAGAGCCCCAGAGATCTCTTATCCCAATTCGGTGTCACAGTGGAGGAGGTGAGATTTAGAAAAGGCCAGGGGATGTGTATGGAGCATCTGTGGGTGCCAGGCTGCCAGGCACTTGGTGTGATGCTAGGAATTCAAAGAAAGGCACTGCCTGTTCTCAAGACCCCAAAACATCCTGTCAATACCATATAAGTGAGTGATGGAGGCAGGCCCAGGGTGTGTGAGCTTTCAAGGGCCACCAGAGAAGATTTGGGGAAGGAACTAAGCCCTGAGCTTAGTGATATAAGAGGCAAAATACCCTACAGCATTCTCTTCACTAGATATTGCCTCCAAGTTCCCTTAATTTTATAACTGGTCTTGTGATTATTTCTCTACTTTGATAATGACATCAGGTAATTCCTTGGACCCTGCCTCCGCCATCCATCCTTGGTCGGGCTTGTCTTGCCTGGCTGGCTCTTCAACCTTTCCCTGTCTTTGATCACTCCAGGATTATTCCCACCAAAAGTGACCTTATTTGTGGTTCATCCTATCACGACCCAAGGGGTTAATAAATTAATATGTAAATGAAGATGCCTGAGGAGTAGGCATGAGTCCAAACTAAAACAGCAACCACATCATCTGCAAGAAAAGCTCTAAATTTAGAATTAAAGATGATTCTCATAATGTTCCCCATTGTCTGAAATTGTTTTAAACTGTTGATTGGGGCCTGTTACTGGCTTGTAAAGTCAATATACTGTATTATGATGTGATGTTTTAAATTAAATAAATAGGTTATAAGAGACATACATGCAAGTGCATTGCATGAAGAAAGTTAAATATCGTTTTCTGAAGTTTTTGCTTTCATTATCAGTATGGCTGTGTGAACAAGGTCATTAGATAAAAAATTTAAGATTTTATTTATTATTTGACGGAGAGAGACACAGCGAGAGAGGGAACACAAACAGAGGGAGTGGAAAAGGGAGAAGCAGGCTTCCCGCGGAGCAGGAAGCCCGATGCAGGGCTTGATCCCAGGACCCTGGGATCATGACCTGAGCCAAAGGCAGACACTTAATGACTGAGCCACCCAGGCGCCCCGATAAACTGTATTTCTTACTATAGTTTATAATTAAAAAGGTTTGAAGACCACAGCTGTCTACCATGTATTTTATTCACAAGGAACCCTCTCTTACTCATCTTTGCAACCCCAGCACTTAGCACAAGGTCAGCATGTCAACATTTACAAATAGTGCTTGAGCTAAATACAACTGTTCAAGTTGTATTGTTTGTTCTACAAGTTCTACTGTTTGCCGGCTGCATAAACACCAGCAAATCAGCTCATCTGAGTGATGGACACTTAATGTTCATAGAGATACAAACACTGTTGTTGGCCGCTGAGTCTCAGATTGGGAATATAAAACTAGCCGAGGAGACTCCTTGGGCCTAAATTACTCCAAGAGCCTAAATTACGGTTTGATATTTAAGGATCTTTGAGGAGAGAATAAAGTGAAAAAAAAATTAATGTAGCACTATGGAGGGTGATGTCTTGGCCAGGGCTGAAGGTCAAAGCATCAAAGCAGGTTTCTGACCAATCCAGAAGAGTGTGAGATGCATGGATGGACTATTCAAGAATCAAAACTATCTCAATCGTACTAAAAGGTGGGCTAGAACCCAACATGCAAAAAATGCAAAATGCAGTGGAAATAAATATGAATCCAGCATCTGTTTATTTTTAAAACCTTCATAAGGATGGAATAGCCTGAGAGCATGTAAAAGAGCCTGCTCATTGTTTGAGGCAGGGTTCTCCAGAGAAACATAGCTGGTATCTACGTGTATATAAAGAGAGATTTATTATAAAGAATTGGCTCATGTGATTGTGGAGGCTGAGCAGTCCCAAGATCTGTGGTCGGCAAGCTGAGGGTCCAGGAGAGCCAATGGCATGCGGTCCCAGTCCAAAGGCCTGAGAAGCAGAACCCATGGTACAGGTTCCAGTCTGAATCCAAGACTGAGGGCGGAAGAAGACCTATGGCCCAGTGAAGATAGTCAGAAAGAGAGAACGAATCCTCCCTCCTCAGCCTTTTTGTCCTAGTCAGGCCATTAGTGGATTGGATGAGACCCACCCACACTGGGGAGGGCAAGGGGTTGACTCGTCTATTGGTTCAAAGGTTAATCTCATCCAAAACCACCCTCACAGACACACCCAGAATCATGTTTAGCCAAATACCTGGGCACAAAATTAACCATTGCACTCATGAAAAATAAATTTGAAATTCTTTTTAAAATAAATTGAACTATTTTTTTTCTCCTTGCCCTCCTGAACATCCCTCAAAATGATAGTAAATGTATGAAAAATGTAGAAAGCTATAATAACACAGAGAAAGGGACATAGGCCGTCATATTAGGAGTGGTTTCAATCTCTTTATAAAAGGTGGAAAAGGGTGGTTAAGAGTGGTTACTAAAGAAGCAGTGTTAGAATTCAGAGAACAAACCAAAGAGGTATCCATATGTTTGCAGGATGCCACAGGGGTGCAGACCCCAAAGTGCTAGATACTACAGAAGCAGGAATTAGCTACGGAGCTGGCAGTCGTGGGGATAATTGAGGTTTTTGTCCGATGGAAAGGTCTCCTGCCTACCCCACAGAATTCCTATGATTCATTTCTAATTCATTTTCTTAGCTAAATCATGCATCAGTCTAATTATTGTTAACAACACATTTATTGAGATGCCTCTTATAACCAATGATGGCACATCATGGGGAGAACCTTTGATCTGGGGACATCTGGGACCATGTGGTCGATGGTGAACAGGCATCCACCCACTGTTTAATCTCTCTTAATGCTTCAGAGTTCCACCCCAAGGCCAGCCAAGAGCACACGCAATAAATAAGGTGGAATGTTCACCTTACATGGTGCTTGATTTCTTTTTTTCTGATAATTTTTTTAAAATTATGTATTAGTTCAATTTATAATTCTGCCACCCAGAAGTATATACACTGTCAACGAGTTGTTATGTCTGCTTCTACAGTTTTTTAAAATAAAGAGGCAATAGATAGAACTAAAGTCCTTTTAAATACTCATTACTATTTCCATTCTTCTCCCATCTTCCAGCAAGCACAATCCCTTATTCAGATTTTGGTATGTGGTTTTCTTCCAGATCTTTTTTTTTAATTTAATTTAATTTTATTATGTTATGTTAGTCACCATACAATACATCATTAGTTTTTGATGTAGTGATCCACAATGTAGTCTTCCAGATCTTTTAAAAATTTCTTCACCTATACTGGATTCATTAATACTATAAGGTAATCATTTATGTATGTTCTACTTATATATATAGTAATATAATCTCCATCCCACTTTTTTGTTCAGAATTATGAATTTTTTTGTTTTTAGATTACACTGACACTTACAGAACATTTTCTGTGTTCCAGGGATTTTAAAAACACTTTTCACTCATTTCCATATTTATTTGTCACAATAAAACCATGAAGTAAGTGCTCTAATATCATTTTTAAAAATATTTTATTTATTCATTTATTTGTTTATTCGTTTGTTTATCTATTTAGAGAGAGAGCATGAGAGGCAGTTGGGGCAGAGGAAGAGGGAGAGAGAGAATCTCAAGCAGACTCCACCAGGAGCCCGATGGGGGGCTCGATCTCACAACCCTGCAGTCATGACCTGAGTTGAAACAAGTGTTGGACACTTAGCCAACTGAGCCACCCAGGCGCCCCTAATGTCATTTTTTAAACGAGGGAACATTCTGATCTTTTAAATGAAGATGAAGCTGAGACGCCTGGGTGGTTCAGTTAGTTAAGTGTCTGCCTTTGCTCAGGTCATCATCCCAGAGTCCTGGGATCGAGTTCTGCATCCTTGGGATCAAGTCCCATATTGGGCTCCCTGCTCAGTGGGGAGTCTGCTTTTCCTTCTCCCTCTATCTGTTGCTCCCCCTGCTTGTGCTCTTTCTCTCTCTGACAAATAAATAAAATCTTAAAAAAAAAAAAAATTTTTGTTCATTTTGGGGGCACCTGAGCGCCTCAGTTCGTTAAGTGCCTACCTCTTGGTTTTGGCTCAGGTCATGATCTTAGGATCCTGAGATCAAGCCTCACGTCAGCTCCACAATCAGTGGGGCATTTGCTTGAGACTCTCTCTCCCTCTCCCTCTGGCCCTGCCTCAGCTCACATGCTCTCTTTCTCTCCTCTCTCTAAAATAAATAAATAAATCTTAAAAATGAAATAAAAATTTGTTCACCTTGATCAGTCTTTTCAGAAATTTATTCTGTTAGTCTTTGCAAACAACTAATTTTTGTTAGTGGTGATCTTATCTTTTGTTCTGTTTCTTACTTTATTGCTTTGTGTTTGTATCTTTACTGTTTCTTATCTTCTATTTTTTTAATGTTTATTCTTTTTACTAAATTTATTTAAATTCTATTTAGTTAACATATAGTGGATTATTAATTTCAGTGGTAGAATTTAGTGATTCATCAGTTGCATATAACACCCAGTGCTCATTACATCACGTGCCCTCCTTGATGCCCTTCACCCAGCTACCTCATCCCCCCACCCCTTCCCCTCCTGCAACCCTCAGTTTGTTTCCTAGAGTTCATCATCTCTTATGATTTGTCTCCCTCTATGTTTTCATCTTATTTTTCCTTCCCTTCCCCTATGTTCATCTGTTTTGTTTCTTAAATTCCACATATGAGTGAAGTCATAGGATATTTGTCTTTCTCTGATTGACTTATTTCGCTCAGCATAATACCCTCTAGTTCCATCCACGTTGTTGCAAAAGGCAAGACTTCATTCTTTCTGATGGCTGAGTAATATTCCATTGTATATATATATATACACCACATCTTCTTTATCCATCCATCTGTCAATGGACATCTGGGTTCTTTCCATAGTTTGGCTAGTGGGGACATTGCTGTTATAAACTGTAGTGTTTATTCTATAATGTGCATTTTATTTTTTTATTTTTTTTAAAGATTTAATTTATTTGACAGAGAGAAGCACAGTGAGAGAGAGAACACAAGCAGGGGGACTGGGAGAGGGAGAAGCAGACTCCCCACTGAGCAGGGAGCCCAATGCGGGGCTCCATTCCCAGGACCCTGGGATCATGACCTGAGCTGAAGGCAGACGCTCAACGACTGAGCCACCCAGGCGCCACTATCATGTGCATTTTAAAAATTGGTTTATAATTTAGACACTTGGCTAGTGCATATTCAGTTTTTATTCTACTTAAAGGCATAAATAGTCTTATTTTTAATACTATTTCATCTGCACTGTATGTGTTGACATATTATTTAGTCCAAGTATTTTATAATTTTTATTATAATGAACCTTTAACCTATGATTACTAACAAAAGTGTGGGTTCTTAGTTTTTATATTTTACTTTCTAAAAGTACAGTTTCTAGGGTAGTTTTTATTATGGACTTCAATTGCATTGCAGTTGCAAAACTGTGGTCTTTGATTTTAAATTCTGTTGAATTTTTTTGTCTATTAGCTAATTTTTGGTAAATATTCTGCAAACACTTGGAAAAATGTATGTGTTCTTTTTGTTGGGCATACACAAGGGTCTACACATCTTTATTGTAATTATCCATTTTATTCATACCTTCTCCATGCTTACTCACTATGTCTGTTTACCAGGTCCTGATGGAGGTCTTTCACTACTCCCAACTTAACATGGATTTTTCAATTTCTTCTAGCACTGGTGTTATATGCAACTGATGAATTACTAAATTCTATCACTGAAATTAATAATACACTATATGTTAACTAAATTGAATTTAAATAAATTTAGAAAAAAGAATAAACATTAAAAAATAGAAGATAAGAAACAGTAAAGATACAAACACAAAGCAATAAAGTAAGAAATAGAACAAAAGATAAGATCACCACTAACAAAAATTAATTGGTTGAAAAGACTAACAGAATAGACTTCTGAAAAGACTGATCAAGACGAACAAATTTTTATTTCATTTTATTTTTAAGATTTATTTATTTATTTTAGAGAGAGGAGAGAAAGAGAGCTCAATTTCTTCTAGTAACGGAGACATTATTTGCTTTGTATATTATGAAACTATATTGTTAAATGCCTACAAGGTCATGATCACTATACTTTTTTATTCAAATATATAATATCTATCATTGTCTCAATTAATTTTGCTCTAAAATCTATATTGTTTGCGATTAGCATTTCTACCTCACCTTTGATTTGGCTATTGCTTGCCGATGTTCACTATTTCTGGGTCTTTATTACTTTTTTAAAAATTAAATAGCATATCTCTATATGTTTCAAATCTGATAATCTATGTCCCTTAATAATTGGTAAGTATAGTTTTTTTCCATTTGCTGTGGTCAATAATATACTTAGATGTGTTTTTACAATCCTATTTTAATCCTATGTTGACACTTTCCTTTTTTCTAACCTTTTGTTTGAGACAAAGTTTATTTATTCCTTTCTATTATGCTTTGCTCATTTGGTAGTTACATGTTCTATTATTTTAATGGCCACCCATTGATTTTTAATGTAAATAGTAAATTGATTTTAACGGTCTAAACATCACTTAATACCTCACTCCTCCCTCCAAATAAAAACCTTAGTTTGAGTATGATACCTCCTCCTCTCTTGTTATTATATTATTTTCTAGATAAAGGGAAAAAAACATGAAATAGCAAGTTATTGGGTATTTTTTTCCCTAATTCGTTATAGTTACTGGAAGCTTATCCTCATATTACACTGATTTTTTTTTTTTTTTTGGCTGTGTTGCTTTTTGGCTAAGGGTAAGAATGATCTTTAAAAGGGTGAATGAAATATGAGCATGTCTACAGGGTGAATAGGGTGGACAGGCTGAAGCTTAGAAAGGAGGTAGATCTATCTGAGATGGGGGGAAGGAAAATGAACGGATGATAATTCTAGGAAAATGTATGGTGAAGGGAACAGAAGATGAGCAGGTGTCTCTGGTAGCCCCAGTCTTCTCAATTAAGGAGGAGGTGAAGGTATAGATACTTTGGAAAGATTCTCATTCACTCTTTCCATTTGGTTCACGGAACAATTGCAATTGGAAACGCCATGTTTTGTTAAATTATTAAATATGTTGATGGATGGGATTGTCTATGAGGGATGGCCTCACTGTATCTGAACACCACTCAGCTGCAGAACAAGATGATTCCCATGGAAACTCCAGGAGTCTCTCACTACATATGTTAAATCGGAAGGAAGATGAAGTTGGGTCCAGACTCCATGCTTTTTTTTCCTCTAGAAGATGTTGAAAACAAGGAGTCCTACTCTGTCTCTAAAGGGCACAGACAGCCAACATAATTCTGTGAGAGCTGCTTTTCTGGTATAATTACCCTAATGTAGTATTTATCCTCAAGGTCAGTAGTAGCTGTTAAAAAGGCTGTCCTTTCCCTGGAGAACAGCATCCTCCCCAGACAAATAATTTCTGTTGGAAGAACATTCTGTAAGTCCATGTTCTCACTACAGATATTATCCAACTTAGCACTGGAGGACATTTTAAAAACAAAGGGCTTTCTTGAACTTTCTGAGTCAAAATGTCTTGGACTTCATTCCCTTTCCATGAAATAAGCAGGATCTTTTGGATGAAGGATAAGTCTTCTAATCTTTCATCTCCATTTTCCTTGCAAGTGTTTTTTTTTTATTTAAATTTAAATTTTGTTTTGTTTTGTTTTGTTTTAGTTTTGGTTCCCACATCTGAAACAGGGATTTCGATAGATGGCCTCCGCGTTCTCTTCTGTTCCTAACATGCTGGGGCTCTAAATCTGGAAGTTCACAGCCATTTGTGCCTTAGGTCCACAGCAGGGGGTCAGTGCCTTGAGGCTAAATAGGGAACGTGTTGTCTTTGGCTTCCCCAAAGCATGTAGAATAGATTGCTTATATCAGTAAGTATCTGTGACTGAAAATATAAAATGATTTAATTAAATAAATGGTAATACCTCCAAATATTATAGCATTGCCTGGGGCTAGCACCTTCATGAGGATTAGAAAAGAGTGGCCATTCCAGGTGGCGGAAATACCTAACTGCATGGCTTCATTAGTGAGGCTCTGGCTGAATTTCACCCCCAGCCTCCTTTCTTGGTCATATGCTCTCGTGCGGTGTGCAACACCAGCAGCCGTACTAGGTGGTCCTTCTGCTGCCATACATCAGACGTCCTGTGAAGTCTGAATAGCGGGTCCTCATAACTCACCCAAAGGTCTGCATGTGACCTGAGGGGACAGCTGTCCTGGGAACCAGCATGCCACCAACCTAAGCACCCGGAACACAGCCACGAAAACCATACCTCCTCATCTTAGATCCTATTAGGGATCAACATCGTGATGTTTCACATCCTTCTTGACCTCAGGCACCTCCAGAAGTAAAGCCTCCCTTGTTCACCAACTATTAACCCTCTTCTACTTGGCCTCTTTTTCTCTCAGGTTCATATGGCTGGCCCTTCCATCACACTTTTTAAATCAGCTTACTTTCTTTATATTTAGCTTCCTCTCTTATCATTCCCACCACTTCCTGGACTTAACTGAAATTGACCTTCTCCTCAGATTAGACGATTTTTTTTTTTTTTGCTGTTTTTGTTTTGTTTTGTTCCTTCACATTTGTACCTCCTAATCCTCAGGATTAGGAGGTAATTTCGTTTTCTCTCTTGCTATACATCATCACCTCACAGATCTCCTTGCCCTCACAAGATCCAGTTATCCTCTAAGATTGGCACCCCCTGAATAGAATGCACAGCAGATCCATGAGCAGACCCATGAGTTCGTTTGGAGCAGCAATATTCCCAGCTTTTAAAAAAATTAAAATTAAAATTCCCTTGCAATTAAGTTTAGCCAAGTCACAGGGTTTTATCTAATGGGGTGAAACAGAAATCACTGGATAGAATTTGTAGGAACTCATTGAAAAGCAGGCCCACTGAGCTAGCTGGCTCTCTGCTTTTGTCCCTTCCCCTTCTCTCTCACTATAATGACACCTTGTTGCCATGTGTAGCATTAAGTTGATATGACATCTTAGCAGTCACGAGGCAACAAGCCTGAGGGAAAAGACACAAGCTAAAGATGGTTTAGAGGAGAGAAAGAAGAAGCCTCTTGATATTAGCCTAGAGAGCCTACATCCCGACTTCTTGTGATGCAAAAAAAAAAAAAAAAAAAAAAAAAGAATTCATTTATTTAACCCATGTTTGAAGCTAAATCAGACAATTAACTCCTCTCTCCAGGTTTATCTTCCTTATTCTCCAAGGACTGTGACTGTGGGGACATGACCTTCTTCTAGAGCATGGTACCTTGATTCTTGCCATCCTTCACTGTGATGTCAGTATCCAGGTGGGGGCCAATCAACATTTACACATAAAGGTTTTTTTTTCAACTCATTTCTAATTAGCTTTGTCTCACTCCACCAAGGACTCACTCAGGATTTTGTCATAACCAGAAACTGCACCTCCAAAATCTCAAATCCAAACCTTCCATTTTCTGACACCACCTCCTGTTCTACAAGATTAATGGGCAACCCCATCTTTTGACCTCTTCTGATCACGTATCTAATGGATACTACTTCATCACTAGCCCTGAAATCCCTCCTCTACTTTCCTCCCCTCCCAGGTAAGACCTCATGAAACTATAGTATGACCTCTCTTTGGCAAACACTGTCCACACCTTTGACACCTGCTCCCTCCATTTTTGCCCTTGCTTCCCTTGCCTTTGGCAATGTTTTTAGGAAGAAGTTGCTGCAGCTGAGGGCGAAGAGGTTGCTGTCTGTCTTCTCCTTTAGGATTTTGATGGTCTCCTGTCTCACATTGAGGTCTTTCAATCATTTTGAGTCTGTTTTTGTGTGTGGTGTAAGGAAATGGTCCAGTTGCATTCTTCTGCATGTGGCTGTCCAATTTTCCCAACACCATTTGTTGAAGAGACTGTCTTTTTTCCATTGGACATTTTTCCCTGCTTTGTCAAAGATTAGTTGACCATAGAGTTGAGGGTCCATATCTGGGCTCTCTATTCTGTTCCATTGATCTATGTGTCTGTTTTTGTGCCAGTACCATACTGTCTTGATGATGACAGCTTTGTCATAGAGCTGGAAGTCCGGAATTGTGATGCCGCCAGCTTTGCTTCTCTTTTTCAACATTCCTCTGGCTATTCGGGGTCTTTTCTGGTTCCATACAAATTTGAGGATTATTTGTTCCATTTGTTTGAAAAAAGTGGATGGTATTTTAATAGGGATTGCACTGAATGTGTAGATTGCTCTAGGTAGCATTGACATCTTCGCAATGTTTCTTCTTCCAATCCATGAGCATGGAACATTTTTCCATTTCTTTGTGTCTTCCTCAATTTCTTTCATGAGTATTTTATAGTTTTCTGAGTACAGATCCTTTGCCTCTTTGGTTAGATTTATTCCTAGGTATCTTATGGTTTGGGGTGCAATTGTAAATGGGATCGACTCCTTAATTTGTCTCTCTTCTGTCTTGTTGTTGGTGTATAGGAATGCCACTGATTTCTGTGCATTGATTTTATATCCTGTCACTTGACTGAATTCGTGTATGAGTTCTAGCAGTTTTGGGGTGGAGTCTTTTGGGTTTTCCACATAAAGAATCATATCATCTGCAAAGAGTGAGAGTTTGACTTCCTCTTTGCCGATTTGGATACCTTTGATTTTTTTTGTTGTCTGATTGCTGTGGCTAGGACTTCTAATTCTATGTTGAATAGCAGTGGTGATAGTGGACATCCCTGCTGCATTCCTGACATTAGGGGGAAAGCTCTCAGTATTTTCCCAATGAGAATGATATTTGCTGTGGGTTTTTCATAGATGGCTTTTCTGATATTGAGGTATGTACCCTCTATGCCTATACTCTGAAGAGTTTTGATCCAGAAAGGATGCTGTAGTTTGTCAAATGCTTTTTCAGAATCTATTGAGAGGATCCTATGGTTCTTGTTCTTTCTTTTATTAATGTATCATATCACATTGATTGATTTGTGGATGTTGAACCAACCTTGCAGCCCAGGGATAAATCCCACTTGGTCGTGGTGAATAATCCTTGTAATGTACTGTTGGATTCTATTGGCTAGTATTTTGGTGAGAATTTTTGCATCCATGTTCATCAAGGATATTGGTCTGTAATTCTCCTTTTTGTTGGGGTCTTTGTCTCGTTTGGGGATCAAGGTAATGGTGGCCTCATAAAACGAGTTTGGACGTTTTCCTTCCATTTCTATTCTTTGGAACAGTTTCCAAAGAATAGGTATTAATTCTTCTTTAAATGTTTGGTAGAATTCCCCTGGGAAGCCATCTGGCCCTGGGCTTTTGTTTCTTGGGAGATTTTTGATGACTGCTTCAATTTCCTTAGTGGTTATAGGTCTGTTCAGATTTTCTATTTCTTCCTGGTTCAGTTTTGGGAGTTGATACATCTCTAGTAATGCATCCATTTCTTCCAGGTTATCTAATTTGCTGTCATCGAGTTGCTCATAGTATGTTCTAATTGTTTGTATTTCTTTGGTGTTGGTTGTGATCTCTCTTCTTTCATTCATGATTTTGTTGATTTGGGTCATTTCTCTTTTCTTTTGGATAAGTCTGGCCAGCGGTTTATCAATCTTGTCAATTCTTTCAAAGAACCAGCTCCTAGTTTTGTCGATCTGTTCTACTGTTCTTTTGGTTTCTATTTCATTGATTTCTGCTCTGATCTTTATTATTTCTCTTCTCTTGCTGGGTTTAGGCTTTATTTGCTGTTCTCTCTCCAGCTCCTTTAGGTGTAGAGTTAAGTTCTGTATTTGAGACCTTTCTTGTTTCTTGAGAAAGGCTTGTATTGCTATATACTTTCCTCTTAGGACTGCCTTTGCTGTATCCCAAAGATTTTGAACAGTTGTGTTTTCATTTTCATTAGTTTCCATGAATTTTTTTAATTCTTCTTTAATTTCCTGGTTGACCCATTCATTCTTTAGAAAGATGCTCTTTAGCCTCCATGTATTTGAGTTCTTTCCGACTTTCCTCTTGTGATTGAGTTCTAGTTTCAAAGCACTGTGGTCCAAAAATATGCAGGGAATGATCCCAATCCTTTGGTACTGGTTGAAACCTGATTTGTGACCCAGGATGTGATCTATTCTGGAGAATGTTCCATGGGCACTAGAGAAGAATGTGTATTCTGTTGCTTTGGGATGGAATGTTCTGAATATATCTGTGAAATCTATTTGGTCCAGTGTGTCATTTAAAGTCTTCATTTCCTTGTTGATCTTTTGTTTAGATCATCTGTCCATCTCAGTCAGGGGGGTGTTAAAGTCCCCCAGTATTATTGTATTGTTGTCAATGTGTTTCTTTGCTTTTGTTATTAATTGCCTTATATAATTGGCTGCTCCCATGTTAGAGGCATAGATATTTACAATTGTTAGATCTTCTTGTTGGATAGACCCTTTAAGTAGGATATAGTGTCCTTCCTCATCTCTTATTACAGTCTTTGTTTTAAAATCTAATTTGTCTGATATAAGGATTGCCACCCCAGCTCTCTTTTGGTGTCCATTAGCATGGTAAATGGTTTTCTACCCCTTCATTTTCAATCTGGGAGTGTCTTTGGGTCTAAAATGAGTCTCTTGCAGACAGCATATTGATGGGTCTTGTTTTTTAATCCAATCTGAGAGCCTGTGTCTTTTATTTGGGGCAGTTAGCCCATTTATATTCAGGGTAACTATTGAAAGATATGAATTTAGTGCCATTGTATTGCCTGTAAGGTGACTGTTACTTTATATTGTCTGTGTTCCTTTCTGGTCTATGTTGCTTTTAGGCTCTCTCTTTGCTTAGAGGACCCCTTTCAAGATTTCTTGTAGGGCTGGTTTTTTGTTTGCAAATTCCTTTAGTTTTTATTTGTCCTGGAAGCTTTTTATCTCTCCTTCTATTTTCAATGACAGCCTGGCTGGATATAGTATTCTTGGCTGCATATTTTTCTCATTTAGTGCTCTGAATATATCATGCCAGTCCTTTCTGGCCTGCCAGGTCTCTGTGGATAGATCTGTTGCCAATCTAATGTTTCTACCATTGTAGGTTACAGATCTCTTCTCCTGAGCTGCTTTCAGGATTTTCTCTTTGTCTCTGAGACTCTTAAGTTTTACTATTAGATGTCGGGGTGTTGACCTATTTTTATTGATTTTGAGAGGGGTTCTCTGTGCCTCCTGGATTTTGATACCTGTTTCCTTCCCCACATTAGGGAAGTTCTCTGTTATAATTTGCTCCAATATACCTTCTGCCCCTCTCTCTCTTTCTTCTTCTTCTTGGATCCCATTTATTCTAATGTTGTTTCATCCTATGGTATCACTTATTTCTCAAATTCTGCCCTCGTGATCCAGTAGTTGTTTATCTCTCTTTTTCTCAGCTTCTTTATTTTCCATCATTTGGTCTTCTATTTTGCTGATTCTCTCTTCTGCTTCATTTTTCCTAGCAGTTAGAGCCCCTATTTTTTATTGCACTTCATTAATAGCCTTTTTGATTTCGACTTGGTTAGATTTTAGTTCTTTATTTCTCCAGAAAGGGTTTCTCTGATAACTTCCATGCTTTTTCAAGCCCAGCTAGTATCTTTAAAATCATCATTCTGAACTCTAGTTCCGACATCATACTAATGTCTATACTGAGTAGGTCCCTGGCAGTCGGTACTGCCTCTTGTTCTTTTTGTTGTGGTGATTTTTTCCATCTCATCATTTTGTCCAGAGGAGAATAGATGAATGAGAGAACAAAATGCTAACAGGGTAACAATGTCCCCAGAAAATATACTCTAAACAAATCAGAAAAGACCTGAAGCTGGGG
>NW_027397116.1:1467212-1495225 GCF_003265705.2 Callorhinus ursinus
ATCATTGCCACACACTAGATTTTGGGTGTATTTTGGTCTGTTAGAAGAAAGTGATTTAAAGAAATTTTAAAGAAAGAAAAACTTATATATGTACAAAAATAAGGGTTAATACGATGAAGGGGTGGAATATGACTGCAAAGATGAAAATTATAAAAGATTTTATAAAAGGAATTGATAAGATAAGAAGTTGTTTGAAAAAAGAAAGAAGAAGATTTAAAAAAGAGAGAGAGAGAGAAAAGTGAGACTAGAGATTTAGGGTATATTTTGATCTGTTAGAAGAAACTGTATCTCAAAATTTTAAAGAGAGATCAACTTATATATATATGCCAAAAATAAGGGTAACTACTATGAAGGGATAGAATATGACTCTAAAAATGAAAAATAAAAATGTTTTTTTTTTAAAGGGTTTGATAAGATGTTGGTTGAAAAAGGGAAAAAGAAAAATTAAAAAAAAAAAAAAAACTTTGTCGGGCTCCTGGGTGGCTCAGATGTTAAGCGTCTGCCTTCGGCTCAGGTCATGATCCCAGGGTCCTGGGATTGAGTCCCGCATCGGGCTCCTTGCTCCTTGGGAGCCTGCTTCTCCCTCTGGTTCTCTCTCTCTCTCTCCCCCCTCTGTCGCTCATGAATAAATAAATAAAATCTTTAAAAAAAATAATAACTTTGAAAGACTAAAGAATCATGGTAAAAAAGCCATGAATTCTATGTGCACTATTCCCCTAGCGCTGGAGTTCTGCCGTTCTCATTGGGGCCTGTTGCCATGGTTCCCAAATGTCTTTGCCGGAGGCGGAATGGCCCGGCCCTTGCCCGGCCAGGCTAAGTAATCTGTTCGGGTTTGCTCTCGGGAGCTTTTGTTCCCTGCAAGCTTTACATTCAGCTTTGGAGGATGAGAGTGAAAATGGCGTCTCCCAATCTCCACCCCAGAGGAGCCGAGAACTTAGGGCCCCACTCCTCAGTGCGTCCCCAGAGAAAAGCAGTCAATCATTCCCGTCTCCCCGGTCTCTGGCTGCACTCTGTGCTCACCTGGCCTGTGACCAAGCGTTTCTATCTCTGGCACACAACCCCGTGTGGAGTTTCCAAACCCAGCAGATCCCTGCAGTGCACTCCCGTGCTGCTCCTCCCGGGGGAGGAAGGGGAGTCTCCCTGGATCTGCTGCTTGTTGGGTCCCTGCTGGAGGAGCAGTGGCCCGACTGTGCTGTGGATCACGGTTTATGGCAACTCCGAGCTGAGAGCCTGCTCCTCGGCTCCATCTCTGCAGCCGGCTTCCCCGCTCCGATCCCTGGGAGCTCTGCCGCACTCAGGTACCCCTGGTCTTTCTGTGACCCCGAGGGTCCCGAGACCACACTGTTCCAGAGAGGGTTCCAACCCCCGCTTAGCCACTGGAGTGAAGTCCTGCAGTGGAGCAGACTTCTCAAAGTTCTGATTTTGTGCTCCGTGGCTCTACCACTTGCCAGAAGTGGCCGACGGAAGCCCCCTCCCCCGCTGTCTATCCTCCCGACTATCGCCTCGGATTCACTTCTCCGCACGTGCTACCTTCCAGAAAGTGGTCGCTTTTCTGTTCAGAGAGTTGTTGCTATTCTTTTCTTCGATCTCCTGTTGAGTTTCGTAGGTGTTCAGAATGGTTTGATCCCTATCCAGCTGAATTCCTGGGACCAGACCAGAATCAATCTCTCTTGTTCCAGTTTCAGTCTTTTACATGTAGCTATCCAGTTTTCCCAACATCATTTATTGAAAAGAGATACTGACCTGTACTTTTCTTTTTTTGTGGTGTCTTTGTACCTTTGGTATCAAGGTAATGCTGGCCTCATAGAATGAAGGGTAAAAATGATGATCATCTCAATAGAAGCAGAAAAAGAGTATTTCACAAGATTCAACATCTATTCATGATAAAAACTCTCATCAAAATGCAGTTTGTGGGCACATAACTCAACATACTAAAGGCCATATACGAAAAACCCAGAGCGAACATCGTCCTCAATGGTAAAAACCTGAGAGCTTTACCTCGAAGGTCAGGAATGAGAAAAGGATGTTCACTCTTGCCACTCTTATCCAACGTAGTACTGGAAGTCCTAATCATAGCACTCAGACAAGAAAAAGAAATAATTGGCTAAAATAACACCATTTACAATTACACCAAAAAGAATAAAATACCCAGGAATAAACTTAACAGGTAAAATACCAGTACTCTGAAAACTATAAAACACTGATGAAAGAAAATGAAGATGACAAAAACAAATGGGAGGATATTTCATGCTCTTGGATTGGAAGAATTAATATTCTCAGCATGTTCATATTTTCCAAAGCAATCTATAGATTCCATACAATCCCTATCAAAATAGCAACAGCATTTTTCACAAGACTAGAACAAATAATACTAAATTTGTGTGGAATCACAGAAGACCCCAAATAGTCAAAGGGATTCTAAGAAAGAAGAACAAAGTTGGAGGTATCACAATTCCAGATTTCATGACATACTACAAAGCTATAATAATCAAAACAGGATGGCCCTGAGACAAAGATAGACACAGGTCAATAGAACAAGATAGAGACTCCAGAAATAAACCCACATTTATATGGACAATTAATCTATGACAAAGGAGCCAAGAATATACAATGAGGGAAAATAAGTCTTCTCAATAAATGGTGTTGGGAAAGCTGGACAGCTACATGCAAAAGAATGAAACCAGACTATTTCTAACAGCATACACAAAAATCAAATTGGATTAAGGACTCAAATGTGAGACCTGAAACCATAAAAATCCTAGAAAAGAACACAGGCAATAAAGTCTCTGACATCAGCGATAGCAACATTTTTCTAGATATGCCTCCTGAGGCAAGGGAAACAAATGCAAACAAGCAAACATACAAAAACAACAACAACAAAAATCCTATTGGGACTACATAAAGTAAAAATAAAAAGCTTTTACATAGCAAAGGAAACCATCAACAAAACAAAAAGACAACCTATTGAATGGGAGAAGATATTTGCAAATGATATATCTGATAAAGGGTTAATATCTAAAATATATAGAGAACTCATTGAACTGAAAACCAAAAAAAAAAAAAAAAAAAACAATTGGGCAGAGGACCTGAACAGATTTTTTTTTTCCAAAGAAGACATACAGATAGCCAACAGACACATGAAAAGATGCTCAACATCACTAATCATCAGGGAAATGCAAATCCAAACCACAATGAGATATTCCTGTTAGAATGGCTAAGATAAAGAAGATAAGAAACAGCATGTGTTGGCCAGGATGTGGAGAAAAAAGAACCCTCATGCACTATTGGTGGGAATGTAAATTGGTACAGCCACTGTGGAAGACTGTATGGAGGTTCCTCAAAAAATTAAAAATAGAAATACTATATGATACAATGATTCCATTATTGATTATTTACCCAGGGAAAATGAAAATGCTAACTCAAAAAGATATTTGCACCCCTATGTTTATTGCACCATTATTTACAGTAGCCAAGACATGGAAGCAACCTAAGTGTCCCTCAATAGATCAATGGATAAGGAAGAAGTGGTATATATACAATGGAATGTTACACAGCCATAAAAAAGTTTGAGATTGTGCCATTAATGACAGCATGGATGGACCTAGAGGGTATTATGCTAAGTGAAATAAGTCAGACTAAGAATGACAAATACCATATGATTCCAATCATAAGTGGAATCTAAAAAATAAGTAAATTAACAAAAAGCAGAATCAGAACTATAAATACAGAGAACAAACTGATGTTTGCCAGAGGGAGCATGAGGGGCTGGGCGAAAGGGGTACAGGGAAGAGGGAGATACAGGCTTCCCGTTATGGAATGAGCAAGTCATGGGAATAAAAAGCAGAGCATAAGGAATATAGTCAATGATATTATAATCCTGATGTAATAGGACAAATGGAAGCCATACTTGTGGTGAAATAGCATAATGTATAAACTTGTCAAATCAGTGAGTTGATACCTGAAACTCATGCAACATTTTGTGTCAATATACTCAAATAAAAAATTAAAAAAATCCCGAAGCTGACTTCTAGCATTAAGACTTACAATATGGATTTAAATCTTATTGTTTAAAAGTGTTGGAATCAGGGCTTATGTTATTTGTAATACAAACCAACAGATATGGAAACTGGTACCCAGAGTAGGCTACTGTGAGTAACATCAGAATCAAATGCAGAATGGGGTGTAGGAGATTGGACGTGGGTTAATGAGGAAACTGCCATTTATAATGTTGGTTTGTGTTGACAATTTGTTGTGGCCTTACACAAGATAGAGACAAGCATACTATAACAGTGGCCATTCTATCCATTTTGAGTTTATCTTTGTGTATGATGTTAGAGAATGGTCAAGTTTCATTCTTCTACATGTGGCTGTCCAATTTTCCCAGCACTATTTATTGAAGAGACTGTCTTTTATCCACTGTGTATTTTATCCTGCTTTGTCAAAGATTATTTGACCATAGAGTTGAGGGTCCATATCTGGGCTCTCTATTCTGTTCCATTGGTCTATATGTCTGTTCTTGTGCCAGTACCATGCTGTCTTGGTGATCACTGTTTTGTAATATAGCTTGAAATCGGGCAACGTGATGCCCCCAGCTTTGTTTTTCTTTTTCAACATTTTCTTGGTAATTCGGGGTCTTTTCTGATTCCATACAAATTTTAGGATTGTTTATTCCAGCACTTTGAAAAATGTCATTGGAATTTTGATCGGGATGGCATTGAAGGTATAGATTGCTCTGGGTAGCACAGACATTTTAACAATGTTTATTCTTCCGATCTATGAGCATGGAATGTTTTTCCATCTTTTTGTGTCTTCTTCAATTTCTTTTGTGAGTGTTCTGTAGTTCCTAGAGTATAGATCTTTACCCCTTTGGTTAGGTTTATTCTGAGGTATCTTATGGTTTTTGGTGCTATTGTAAATGGAATCGTTTCTCTAATTTCTCTTTCTACGGTTGCATTGTTAGTGTATAAGAAAGCAAACTGATTTCTGTGCATTGATTTTGTATCCTGCCACATTACTAAATTGCTATATGAGTTCTAGTAATTTGGGGGTGGAGTCTTTTGGATTTTCCACATAAAGTATCATGTCATCTGTGAAAAGAGAGAGTTTGGCTTCTTCTTTGCCAATCTGAATACCTTTTATTTCTTTTTGTTGTCTGATTGCTGTTGCTAGGACTTCTAGTACTATGTTGAACAATAGTGGTGAAAGTGGGCATCCTTGATGTGTTCCTGATCTTAAGGGAAAGGCTCTCAGCTTTTCCCCAAGGAAGATGATATTTGCTGTAGGTTTTTCATAGATGAATTTTATGAACTTGAGGAATATTCCCTCTATCCCTATACTCTGAAGAGTTTTAATCAGGAAAGGATGCTGTATTTTGTCAAATGCTTTTTCTGCATCAATTGAGTGGACCGTTTGATTCTTCTCTCTCCTGTTATTAATGTGTTCTATCACATTGATTGATTTGTAAATGTTGAACCACCCTTGCTTCCCAGGGATAAATCCCACTTGGTCGTGGTGGATGATCCTTTTAATGTATTGTTGGATCCTATTAGCTAGGATTTTGTTGAGGATTTCAGAATCCATATTCATCAGGGGTATTGGTCTGAAATTCAGTGTGAGACAGGAATCCATCAAAATCCTAGAGGAGAATATAGGCAGTGTCCTTTTTGACATCTGCCCCAGCAACTTCTTTCAAGATACATCTCCAAAGGCTAGTGAAACAAAAGAAAAATGAACTTTTGGGACTTCATCAAGATAAAAAGCTTCTGCACAGCAAAGGAAACAATCAACAAAACAGAGGCAACCTACAGAATGGGAGAAGATATTTGCAAATGACACTACAGATAAAGGGCTGGTATCCAAGAGCTATAAAGAACTTCTCAAACTCAACACCCAAAAAACAAATAATCAAGTCAAGAAATGGGCAGAAGACATGAACAGACACTTCTCCAAAGAAGACATACAAATGGCTAACAGACACATGAAAAAATGTTCATCATCATTAGCCATCAGGGAAATTCAAATCAAAACCACATTGAGGTACCACCTTACACCAGTTAGAATGGCAAAAATTGACAAGGCAAGAAACAACAAATGTTGGCGAGATTGTGGAGAAAGGGGAACCCTCTTACACTGTTGATGGAAATGCAAGTTGATACAGCCACTTTGGAAAACAGTGTGGAGGTGCCTCAAAAAATTAAAAATAGAGCTACCCTATGACCCAGCAATTGCACCACTGGGTACTTACCCCAAAGACACAGATGTAGTGAAAAGAAGGGCCATATGCACCCCAATGTTCAGAGCAGCAATGTCCGCAATAGCCAAACTGTGGAAGGAGCCGAGATGCCCTTCAACAGATGAACGGATAAAGAAGATGTGGTCCATATATACAATGGAGTATTACTCAGGCATCAGAAATGATGAACACCCAAATTTTACATCAACATGGATGGGACTAGAGGAGATTATGCTAAGTCAAGCAGAGAAAGTCCATTATCACATGGTTTCACTTATTTGTGGAACATAAGGAATAGTATGGAGGACATTAGGAGAAGGCAGGGAAAAATGAAGGGGGGAAAATCGGAGGGAGAGATGTACCATGAAAGACTATGGACTCTGAGAAACAAACAGGGTTTTGGGGGTGTGTGGGGGGATGGGTGAGCCCTGTGATGGGTATTAAGGAGGGCATATACTGTGGAGCACTGGGTGTTATACAAAAACAATGAATCGTGGATCACTACATCAAAAACTAATGATGTATTGTATGGTGACTAACATAATAAAATAAAATGTAAAAATAAAATGAAAGTGGCCATTCTAAAAAGAGAGGTGGGAAGCAGACTTAGCTATAGTCTGCAGACCCAGTGGACCAAAAGTCTGATCACTTTGAGTCATGCAAGGTCAGAAAAGCTGAATCTGAGCCACGAGTTCTTAATCTGGTCTCCATTTATCTTGGGTATGTTATGGTTCTATTAACAAAATTCAGAGTATGGGTGTACTTGGATAGGAAAATAAAATTACCTCTTTCTTTTCACTAACCCCTAAGTGAAATTCAGCATTTCCCTTCATTATAATTGTAGACTAAACAAACCAACCAACCCACAGTTGGATCTGTGTGATTCTATTTGTCAACAATAGAATACACAGGTATTTTCATATCATGTTATAGTTATTACAGATGTCTCAAATATCATTTTAAATTCATAACTACTTTGAAATTTCAGTAGACCCCACAGCTAGATATTAAATTAATTTTTAATATCTTCAACATTAGTTTTCAAAAATTAATAAACACCTATAATATCAGAAATGTGTTTTTAGTGATTTTCACAACTGTATTTCAATCTAATTTTTCCTGTAATCTGTGCATTTTATTTTATTTACTTAAAAACATTATTCTGTGTCTATAAGCCTCATCAAAATTCCAAATG
The DNA here is from genome assembly GCF_003265705.2 of Callorhinus ursinus. Lineage (NCBI taxonomy): Eukaryota > Metazoa > Chordata > Mammalia > Carnivora > Otariidae > Callorhinus > Callorhinus ursinus. The sequence goes on from NW_027397116.1 coordinate 1,474,640, forward strand.
GGTTTGTGGCATAAAGAAGGTTAAGTGCATTTATTTACCTGCAATAAAATTAGTGAAGAGAAGATATGGAGACAGGAGGCTTAGGAATAGGATTGGGATAATATAAGAAAAATATTGCCTTAGCCTACTCCCTAAATTCTCTGTCCTACAAAAGGGAAAAGGGTATTTACTGTGAACACGCATCCAGGAAAGAGCTGGGGACCAAGAAGTGGATTATGGTGGTGCTTCCACACCCCAAACTATTGTTTATAATTGCCTCAAACTGAGTTGTTAGTGTGAAGGCCAGAGGGATGGGCTGAAGTCAAAAGCTTATTGCTGGGGGCCTGGAATTCTCAGACTCAAAGACTCTACGGGGACAGAATTTGTGGCTTGGAGTGGAGGTAAATAGATTAGCAGCTTATCAAGTTTTCACAATATTTTTGTTCATTTGTTTTACTCTTATTGAAGTATAATATGTACATAGAAGAGCATTACAAAGGCACATATCTATAAGTTTTCACAAACTGAGCACACCGGTATAATCAGCAACCAAAGTAAGGAATGGAGCATTAAGAGCACCTGGAAACCCCCAGGCTCCCTTCTGGTCATGTACCTCTAATCTGACTTCTAATAGGGGAGTTTGGTTTTGCCTCCTGCAGTACTTTTTATATAAAAGGGATCATAACAGTACGTGCCCTTGTGTTAGGCTTCTTCAGTAAGTTTGGGCAACTGATCCATATTTTTGCATATTGTAGTTTATTTGATTCCATTGTTGTGTAAGCAGAGGTTCTCAAAGTGTGACCTAGGGACTCCTGGGTCCTGGGACCTTTCCATTTCATCTGCCTTTTCTTTCTCATTCTCTGGTGAGTGTACTGTGGAGTTTTCTAGAAGCTACATGGTACATGATGGTATTCATGCATTCCCATTTTTAAAAATTTCCCAGTTTTAATTTCCACTATGGTAAGTATTAATAAATACAACCCACATAAAGCTTCCTTGGGTTCTACAATCATTTTTTAGAATGCAAGAGATCCTGAGAGCAAAAAGCTTGAGAACCATGACTGTAATTGTGGAACTATATGATGATTTACTCTTCTGTTCCACTACTGATGAGCATTTGCATCTTTTCCAGTCCTGGGCAATTATGAATGCTACTTCTATGAACAGGTCTTTTGATGAACATATGAACCTATTTCTGTTGGCTATATATATCTAGCAGTGGAATTGCTGGAACACAGAGTGTATATTTAGTTTCTAGTAGATACCCCCAGACAGTTTTCCAGAATGTCTGCACCAGTTTATAGCCCACCAACACTTGATAAGTTTCAGTTGGTCTACATTCTCAGCAACGGGAAGTGTTGTTTGTCTTTATCATTCCAGCTCTTCTGTTGATCATGTAGTGGTATTATGTCAAGGTTTTAATTTGCATTTCTTGGATGACAAATGAAATTGAACTCTTTTATATATGTATATTGACTATTTAAATATTGTTTTGTAGATTGTTCAGTTATGCTATATATTTTTCTACTGGGTTGTCTGTATTTTATTGATTTGTAGGCATGTTTTCCTGAAATGTTTTTCTTCTACATCTAGTGAAATGATGTCTCTCTCTGTCTCTTTTTTGCCAATGTGTGTTACACTGATTGATTTTTAAGAACTAAACCACCCTTGAAAATCTGTATTAACTCTACCTGCTCATGATATATATCCATTTTTATATATTGCTGGATTTGATTTGCTAATTCTTCAAAAGGCTTTTGCATCTATGTTCATGAAAGAAGAGAGAAAGTAGTCTATAATTTTCCTTTTTTTTTTTTTGGTAACGTTCTTTGCAATCAAGGTTATGCTGGCTTCTTAAAATGAGTTGTAAAATATTCCCTTTTTTCTATTCTCAGGAAAATGTTGTACAACATTGGTGTTATTTCTCCCTTAAACATTAGAAAGAATTTACTCATTAAGTCATCCAGTTTAGGATTTTCTTTTCTTTTCTTTTCTTTTTTGCCAGTTATATTGAGATACAATTGACATGTAATATTGCATTAGTTTAAGATGTATAACATAATTTGACATATGAATGTATCATAAAATGATTTCCACAATAAGTTAATTAACATCCATCACCTCACATAGTTACAAATCTCTATTCTTGAAGTGAAAACTTAAGTTCTACTCTCTCAGCAAGTTTCAAACATACAGTACAGTACTGTTAACTATAGTCATCATGTTGTACAAGATATTCCCAGAACTTATTTATCTTCTAAGTGGGAGTTTGTACCTTTTGATCACCTACACCCATTTCCCGACCCCCCATTTCCACCTCCAGCAACCATCAATCTGTTTTTTCTTATGGGTTTGTTTTTTTTTAGATTCCACATACAAGTGAGATCATACAGTATTTGTCTTTCTCTACCTGACTCATTTCACTTACCATAATGCCTTCAACTTCAAGGTACATCCATGTGGTCACAAATGGTAGGATTTCAGGACATCTGGGTGGCTCAGTCTGTTAAGTGTCTGCCTTCAGCTTAGGTCATGCATGATCTCAGGGTCCTGGGATCGAGTCCCACATCTGGCTTCTTGCTCAGCAGGGAGTCTGCTTCTCTCTCTGCCTGCTGCTCCCCCTGCTTGTGTGCATGCACACTCTCTCTCTCTGACAAATAAATAAATAAAATCTTAAAATGGTAGGATTTCCTTTTTTCATGGATGAATAATATTCATATCTATCACAACTTCTTCACCCATTCATCCATTGGATGAATTCTTAGGTTGTTTCCACGTCTTGGCTATTGTGAATAATCCTGCAAATAGGGTGCATATATATCTGCAAGATATTGATTTCATTTCCTTTGGATACATACCTAGAAGCAGAATTGCTGGATCACAGTAGAGTACTATTTTTAATTTTTTGAGGAACTTCCATTCTGTTTTCTGTAACGACTACCAATTTATATTCCCACCAACAATGTACGAGGTTTTTGTTCATACTCTTGTCAACCCTTGTCTCTTGTCCTTTTGACAATAGCCATTATGGCAAGTGTGAGGTGATATCTCATTGTGGTTTTGATTTGCATTTCTCTGCTGATTAGTGATGTTAAGCACCTTTCTGTGTACCTGTTGGCCATTTGTATGTCTTCTTTGGAAAAATGTCTATTCAGAGCCTCTGCCCATTTTTTCTTAATATTTTATTTATTTGAGAGAGATTGTGGGTGAGCGCGATGCACACACACACGTGAGAGAGAGAGAGAGAGAAAGAGAGAGAGAGAGAGAGGGAGAGCAGGAGCAGGGACAGAGGGAGAGGGAGAAGCAGACTCCCTGCTGAGCAGGGATCCCGATGTGGGGCTTGATTCCAGGACTCTGGGATCATGACCTGAGCTGAAGGCAGACTTTTTTTTTTTTGAGAATCATGATTTTTATTCCTCTTTTTTAAGTTCAAACATTGTATAAGAAAAATGAAACAAACTCATAAAACTATTCAATCTCTATGAAAACTTTCTTTTCAGTTCACATTTACTGCTTTGTAACATATTTTATTTCTAATTCATGTAATGTCAGTGATACATATATAAGCAATAGTTTTGAACTCACAAAAAAATCAGATAATGATATCTACTATTTACCTAGCATTTTAATATTTATTAGGACTTTGTTCAAATGTTCCACTCTTTTGATTCAAAGGAGTAATATAGTCAAGCAGATGTTACCAAAATGCCAATGTAAAGTGATTGAAACCAGGCCTCAGCTGGCTCAAGGCCAAATAAGATATGAGAAATGTTGAGCCATTCCATAACTATATTTTCCATTTTCCTACAACATATATCCCAGATCCAGGTATTTTTCCACACACAAAAAATTAATTATCCCTTTTCCTACTCATCATTGGGTTTCCATCTGGAGACTGGAATCTGTACAATAAAGAGTAAGAATTCAAATGATCTTTTTCTTTATTTGGTTTATATTTAGGGACTATTTCTTAAGTTCCAGTCACTGTGAATATAGTCTGTAGTTACCTACATCTTATAGTAGAGAAAAACAGGCTGACAAAATTTCACTTGGCCAAGACCTGCTGCTGGTCAATGGCAAACCTAGATACACATGTAGGCACTTGGCCACCTGTGTTCTTATCATGAAGCACCCCATTGTCTCCCATTATCTCTGCGGCCATATGTACCTGGTTTCATCACACCAAACTTCTTTGTCACCAGGTAGAGGAAGATAAGGGCAGAACCCTCTGACACTGAGGAGATCAGAGTCAAATGTGAACCATTAAGATTAAGATGTTCATATTTCATGCTTGTGCTGTCATTTGGTGGGTTTGAGTATAAAATTTCCCAAATCTGAGACATAATTCTGGGACTTCTCCCACCTCCAGCAGAACACCAAAGTGTTCCCAAACTGAGCAGTACATTAGAATTTCTTGGGTATGAAGGCAGACTCTTAACCAACGGAGCTACCCAGGCACCCCTCTGCCCATATTTTAATCAGATTTTTTGGTCTTCAGTTGTATGAGTTCTTTATATATTTTGGATATTAACCCCTTATAAGATAGATGATTTGCAAATATTTCCCCCCCATTCTGTGGTTTTCTTTATAAGAAGATTTTAAATAACAGAGTCAGTGTTTTAGTAGATGTCAGACTATTCAAATCTATTTCTTCATCTGTCTGTTTTAATAAACTGGCTCTTTGAGGAAATTATTTTATCAGCATTATCAAATGTATTTGTACAAAGTTCTTCATAACATCCTCCTTTTTACCTTTTTGATGTTTATGAAATCTGTAGTGATATCTTTTATTACTGATATTGATAATTTGTATTTTTTACCTTAATATATTTTTAGTTTGAAACGTTTTCAAGCTTACAAAAGGTTACAATAATAATAACAGAATTCCCTTATGTTCTTCGCTCAGATTCTTTGTTATTGTCCCACACTTGTCCCCGCCCCACTCTTTTCCTCTGCACACAAACACACACACACAACTTTTCTCGGAAATGATGCCCCAGCAGTAAAAATACTTCAGTATGAGAACACTCAAAATAAGACGCTTTCTACTTTGCCACCATACCACCTTCCTAATCAGGAAATCAATATAAATATAACACTGTCATCCAATTCACAAACTCTATCCAGATTTTACTACCTACCCAAACAGAATCCTCTATGTGTTCCAGAATGCTCTGTGCATGTGTGTTATATTTAGTCATCATGTTTTATCAAGCTCCTTTGATCTGCAACAGTTCCTTTCTTCCTCTTTTATCTTTGACAATCTAAAAGAGTTCAGCTCTTTCATTCTACCTGGTGACTTTCAAACCTAGTCTATCTGATATTTTCACAAGGCCAATTCCATGGAAAATCATGGAATTAATGCTGTGCTCTTATGGCAGTCTGAATAATGTGCCCCCAAAGATGTCCATATCCCAATCCCCAGAACCTGTAAATATGTAACTTTACAAAGGAATTCGCAGAAGTGTAGAGACATTTGGTACCCTGAGGCACTTAACTTCAGTAGGCACCTCAATGTAATCAATCACGGGTAAGCTGATTAAGTGTGATACCATTTAATCATTCCACAAATTACTAGCATCCCATTTACCATGGCCAGAAGCTCAGCACTGAGTTCAAGCCCAAGGAGGTCACCAAATCAATTTCAAAATTCCATATTTGAGGGACCATTTCCAGGGACAATCTTGGTTTCGACTTCTGATTCAGTCAGGGTCTTGGAGGGTAAAAATTACAAGTAACTTTAAAAGTCTGACTATAATATGAAGAACTCCTAATTACATATCAAAGTGTTTATTGGGTATATTTAAAGGCAAAATAAAGGGAACCTTAAAAAAATAGCACTGAGGTAGAAACTGTAGGAAGCATCTATTTCCTCTAGGAGTGGGATCTCAAGGGAATATGGTTGGAATGATTAAACTTAAAGCTTGGGTAAGAAGTGCCATGGGCTACAGCCCACACCTCTGAGGAGGGACACTGCTCTGTGTGCTGGTGTCTCTGGGTGGCATGGAGAGACACTTGGGACTTGGACCAAGACCTCTGAGGGGCAAGCCTGTCTCCCGAATCTATCCTGGTTTCTGAGCTGCACTCCCACCCTAGTAAATATGCTCAATGTGTTGGCCACAGAATGTTCTGTGACTTGACTTTCCCGAGAAGCAAATACCAATCATGTGTACAAAGAACAGCTAAACTGCACAATTACTGTCTTCTAATCAACAATAGAAAAATGATTGCAGATGGCACTGCATTCTATGCGATATGTGACTTTTTCAAGATGATTGCTGGCACATCCAGCTGAAAATAGAGTTTCAAGCAATTAGGGTTTTGTTGTTATCTGTGCTTAATTCTCCTGGGAGAGAAAACTAAATGAACTGCTTGCTTACCCATGACTGCCCTTCCAGGCCAAAAATTGTTTTGCTTTCTTCATCCACTTCAGTTTTTTTCTTTTTAATCATCATTATAAACACTGGGCATGTATGTTAGTGATGTGAGTGGGAAGGGAGCAGGGGCGACAGTCCTATGCCATAACCAGAATAGACCACTCTCACTGACTCCCCCACTGGCAGCCTGGTCTGTGCCATCAAAAGCTCTCACTTGAATTAATGATTTAGGCTAAATATTCTCCATTTCTACACACTTTCAGTGTCCCTTTTTATCTGTTGTTAATGCAGCCACCCGAGTGATCATGCTGTGTTAAAAGCTAGGTCAAAGTACGGTCACTTCTCTGCTCAAAACATCCTGATGACTTCCGGTCTTTGCAAGGAAGGCACCGCTGGGGTAGTAGGCTTCAAGCCCACGCAAGACTTCCCGGCGTCCCACCCCCCACAGGCTCAGTGACTGCTACCTTGGTGAGCTCACTTCCAGCTCTTCTGTCCTCTCTCCCTCTGTCTCAGCCACAGAACCTCTAGCACCTGCGAGCATCTGGCCTTGCAGCTCCCTCTCCTGGAATGCACTCCCCATCTGCATGGCTTTCCTCCACAACCTCCTTCAGAGTTTTACTGAAATACGGTCTTTCCTTAGTGAGACTTTCTCTGCCGTTCTAATTAAAATTTCAACACAGGCACAGAACTTCTGTCCTTACCCGCTTTCTCCTCTGAGCCTTCCATGAAGATCTGGGCTCCATGAAGGCAGGGATTTCCATCTCTTTGTTCACTGCTAAATCCCCAGCCTCTTCTCCATGTTGGGCTCATAGGGCATTAACAAATAATTATCATGTTAATAGTTAGACAAATGAATGATGTACAGTAAATCTGGGCTTCCCATCTAATCATCATCTGACCGGAGGTTGAGTCTTTTCATGTCTTTGTACCTGAGCTCATTCCTCCATAAAATAAAGGTCATGATATTCCAACCTAATTCATTGCTCTTTTACCATTGATAGTGAATTTCTGTTTACAAGGACCTTCAAGTTTCTGAATAAAAAGCATTGAAACATGAGATATTTGTTTTTAGAGGTAAAACTGAAAACAGCTTTTGTCCAGGGGTCAGAAGACCGGGATCTAAGGCAGGGATGAGTCATCTTGGGCACCACTTCCTACTTCATGTTAACATAATCTTGTCTTCCCTTCCTACCTCCTAAGATTGCTGTGAACCTGGGGGAGCATGAAACGTAATAGGTATGCAATAAATATTAGTTTCCTTTTTCCTTATTCTATCAGTCAGGCCAAAAACAGAAAGAAAGCTATAATGTTAATGCTGATAGTATTAATAGGAGCTATTATTATATGGTCTCTGAGTGGTTAATTTAATTCTAAAATGCGAATGTTTCAGTGGTGTTAGTCCCACATGGACTATTTAGCTTCACTAAGTTTTGTCACTATTGACCCCACAAATACCCTGCTTATACAGGACTATCAGTGCATGTGAATCCATACCTTTCTTATACTACTTTAAGAGCAAGAAAGTTCAGTATCTGATAATGGTTGATTCAGTGACACTGAACTGTCACTAAATTATCTTTTGCCATTAATTATCTCTATAATGGATAAAAGACTTATAAGACCTTATCATTGACCTTCAGGAGCTCCTGCTATATTGGGTTATATAAAAAGAAGTGCACAATACTTGAACTAGTTAGGAGAGAGACTGATAATTTGATTATTTCTACACAGGTTTCTCTGTGTCATGTAACAGTCATAGCAGGATCTGTTCGTCAGGAGTCCTCCGGAAATACCCATAGAGACTCACACCTCACAGGAAATTCAACCCCATTTATAATAATTTTCCCATTATCGATAAGATGACAACTCTGAACTTTATATGGACTTCGTACAAGTTATTGGCATGTGTTTCACTGGCAAATCCAGTCAGGAAACATTTTCTGGCTGGTACAGCAGGGCAGAGGGAGTGAGAGACATGGCAGGGACGTCGGGAGCTGCGATTGACCAGAGGGACAGGCGAAAAGGATAGAAATATCATCTAAAGCAATCTTTCCAGCATCTTTCTCTCTCTCTCATATTAAATCATAGCAAGTAGTTTTGAAGAAATTTACCTCTTGGGGGCCCTGACCACCATAATCATTCTATGCATTTGCAGTGTTTAAAAATTCATAAAATATCTTTCCACATGTTTATGTCATTAGAGCTGCAAGAAATCTGTGCAGTAAATAAAGTGGTTACTTTTCCCATTTGACAGACAAGAAGACAGGTGTGGGGCTGAGCATCGGCTTGATGAAGTCTGTGTCCTGAGGAAAGACAGAGCCTGTGTTCAAGTTACAAAGGACTGGGAGGAAGGATGCTTTGGAGGAGTAGCTCAGTTCTTGCGGTGCCCGAATGTAATCTCTTGGGAAAAACCACTCTGCCTGGAGAATGTAACAATAGTAAAGCAAACATTGTTCCGGGAATAAAGGTTGGGTCTATTTTTAGTCCAGTGGTATGCACAAGGCTACAGTTAAGTCTGAAGGAATGTGTTTTGTATGATGAAGAATAAACTGAACTTATTTGGTGCTGATTTCTTTTATGCACGCCCTTGCGCTAGAGTCCCTCAGAGCCTTTATGCTTATTAGGGCTCTGTTATTTTGTGCACTGGGAAGAAACAAATGGTAGACTTAAACAAAGGCAATATGGAAAATTTTTCTCTTCAGTGTTAAATTTGGTGCTTTACATGCACTTGGGGAGGACTCAGGATTTGCACTTCTCCTGGTTGCTGCTGGGGGCGGAAGCAGAATACTTCCCCCACTGAGGTAGTTGCTACCACCCAACAGGTGTGGGGTTCAAACTTAAGGGCAAAATCAGAGGTTGAAATGCAGAGAACATTTTTAAAAATGAGAGTTATGGGACCTAATTCTAGACCCACTCTTCCTGCTAACTGTGCATCCTTGAATGATTAAGTTACCTTCCCAGGCTCCATTTGTTTTGTTTTGTTTTGTTTTCCTGTAAAATGGGGGTGAGGAGACAGTGGACGCAGTAGCTGCCTGGTTTGAGATGCACCACTGTAATTCCCTGATAAGTTGTTTTGTGGAAAACCTACAGGCTAATGTCTGGTCAGTTTGTCCAAAATGTAAAGTAGGAACAGTTCTCAGAGGCACCTATTTGCTTTGAGCAGACACACAGCCTTGGTATCCCTTCATTCACTGAGCATACTTAGTGAAAGTCTCCTGTGTCTTCTGAGGAAAATAATATATGTCTGAACTATTTCTGGTATTGTCTTCTCCAAACTGGTAAGAGTGAGTTAAAAAAAAAAATGCTATCTTCTCCTCCAGACATCTGCTGACATCTGATGGGGGGAATTATAACAAACACACCTACTGACCATGGCTACAAGTGTGAATGGCTGCCACTACAGTAGGCATAACCACACATGGGGTTCTGCATTATTCCATGCTCAAATCTTCTGATGGCTTCGCTTCACAGTCAGAAAACAATAAAATTAAGATTCAAAGTCCTTACCTTCTTAATGAAGGGGGGGAAATCGGAGGGGGAGATGAACCATGAGAGACTATGGACTCTGAGGAACAAATTGAGGGTTTTAGAGGGAAGGGGGTGGGGGGATGGGTTAGCCTGGTGATGGGTGTTAATGAGGGCACGTTCTGCATGGAGCACTGGGTGTTATATGCAAACAATGAATCATGGAACACTACATCAAAAACTAATGATGTAATGTATGGTGACTAACATAATATAATAGAAGAGAATATGATAGCTTTGAACATATAAAACTTAAAAAAAAAAGTCCTTACCTTCTTGTATATGTCACTCCTACAAACTAATAATATAATTGGCAATAAGGAAGATTGTCTACGAAGAAAGATATAAAAATGACGAATATGGGGCACCTGGGTGGCTCAGTCGGTTAAAAGCAGACTCAATTTTGGCTCAGGTCGTGATCTCAGGGTGGTGAGAATGAGCCCCACATCAGCCTCCATGCTGGGTGTGGAGCCTGCTTAAGACTCTCTCTCCCGGGCGCCTGGGTGGCTCAGTTGGTTAAGCGACTGCCTTCAGCTCAGGTCATGATCCTGGAGTCCTGGGATCGAATCCCACATCGGGCTCCCTGCTCAGCAGGGAGTCTGCTTCTCCCTCTGACCCTCTTCCCTCTTGTGCTCTCTCTCATTCTCTCTCTCTCAAATAAATAAATAAAATCTTTAAAAAAAAAAAGACTCTCTCTCCCTCTTCCTCTGCCCTTCCCCCCTGCTCGTGCTCGCTCTCTCCCTTAAAAAAAAAAAGTCAATAAGTGCAGAAAAAGTGCATGAAAATGCACATTAAAACCCAGATAATTCAGTGCACCCACTGTAATGGCTGAAATGAAAACAAACTGACACCAAATGTTGGCGAGGATATGGAAGAATCAGAATTCTTGTATGTTGCTGAAGGGAAAGAAGAATGGTACAACTACTTTAGAAAACTGCTTAGCAGTTTTGTTTCATTTAAAGTAAAAAAGACACTTACCCTATGACCTACCAATTCCACTTTTAAGAATTTACCCAAGAGCAATGAAAAGATATGTTAATACAATAACTTGTACACAGTAATATCCAGAAACTGGAAATAATTCAAATGAATACCAATGAAAACAGATAAATAATTGTTGTTATGTTCATACATTGAGATACTAATTAATCAGGAGTAAAAAAAGAACAGACTAATAAACATGCAGTAACATGGAGAAATTTCAAAAATATTTTGAGCAAGAAAAGCCTTACTGAAAGAATATGTACTCCATGATTCCACTCATATGAAGTTCTAGAATGGGTGAAACTAATCTGTGGTAGAGAAAAATTAGACTGTGTGCTTCAGGAGGCAGGGTGGAGATTGACTGGAAGTAGGTAGGAAGGAACTTTTAGGGGTAATGGAAACATTCTTTTTATTTTTTTAATAACTTATTTTATTTTTTGACAGAGAGAGAGTGGGGGAGGGGCAGAGAGGGAGGGGGAGAGAGAATCTCAGGCAGTCTCCATGGGGAGAGCTCAATGTGGGGCTTGATTCCAGGACATTGAGATCATGACCTGAGCCAAGATCAAGAGCTGGACCCTCAACTGAGTGAGCACCCAGGCACCCTGGTAACCGAACCATTCTATATCCTATCTGAGATGGTGGTTACATGGGTGAATATATTTATCAAAATTTATCTAATTCTCTACCTAAGATCTGTACATTTCACTGTATCTAAATTGAACCTCAACTAAAAAAAGAATCTGTGCCAGGATTCAACATGATTTTCTCTTGGCTACCTCTCTGGTCTCATATCCTACCACTTGGCTTCTAGCTCTCAGTGCCCGAGGCACCATGCCCTTCTTGGTCCTCAGACCCACCAAATATACCCATTCTTTGCACTTGCTGTTGGCTTCCCAAATATCTTCAGGGCTTGCTTCCTTGCTTTGTTCAGGTTTCTGCTCTCCTTCATCAGGTGAGAGGCCCCTGACCAATGTCTTCAAAATATCTGTTCCTCCCCTCATCCCAGATGCTATATGACTTTACTTTGTTTTTCTTCTATAATGCCAGATAGCATATTGTGTAATTTGTTTATTTCCTTCTCAGACTAGAATGCAAGTGTAATGATGATAGGAATTTTGTTGTTGTTCATCACTGTATCCCTGGTACTTAAAACAATGTCTGGCACAGAACAGGCCTTCAGTAAATACTTGTTGAGTGAATGGAGAATGAATACTTCCATGGCTTGACTTGGAAATATATCATCTTCTGGTCTAAACATTCCCAAAAGACTCTCTTCCATTGCTTTAAAATCTTTTTCTGCAGGACTATATCTTTCCTCTCTGCAACTGAGTCCCCTGCCTGCAGCATTTAGGATTAAATTGTGGTTTTTTATGTGATAAAGTTGTTCCTCTAATCCACATTTCGGACTTATAGTTTTGCTGGTTTACTGTCCCTTCCAGGCACATATGGATCATATATTTGCAACTCAGGACCATGAAGCATGTCTTCTGTCATTTTTTGAATTCAGATAGCATAAGCTTGAATCAGATCATTAAGTTGTTGATCCGATTCATTTGCTAAATTAAAATGACTGAAAAGGGGCACCTGGGTCACTCAGTTGGTTAAGTCTCTACCTTTAGCTCAGGTCATGATCTCAAGGTCCTGGGATTGAGTCCCGTGTTTGAACTGAATCTCTTCATTGTGTAGAAAGATCCTTCTTGACAAATAATCTGTCCTTATAACTTTATAGACGAGTTCTATAAAAGTTTTGACCTAAACGTCTAAGTTAGTGGCTCCATGAAGACAGACAGGTAATGGATCAAACATGGCATATTGCTTAAATACATCAGAAAAAATATTTGCATTTTGGGCATATCATGGCATAAATACATTGTGTGCTCTGTTAAAATGAGGTTGTTATAGTAATGGATAACATTAGTGAATGTTTGACTTGACATGACCAACATTTTCTGAACATGTGGTGAGCATTAGGCAAGACATGATGGATATAAAATTAACCAGATGTTGTTTCCGAGCTTGAAAGGAACACAGGTGGAAGGGAGACATGAAATAAGACAGACACACACGCAACTGAGTATTTTACTTGAAGTCAAACTTTGAAATGTACCTACACCACAGGTAGCCAACGATCAGAAAATGCAAAGGCAGATTCTACCTTAAATGTTTTATCTGAGTCTTAAAAGATATTTAAGACTTAAGACAGGTGAGGCCATTTCAGGTGGAAGGGACATCGTCACAAATGAAGGTGAACAGGCCGGAAATTTCATGTATACTAGTGGGATGTGGTAGCCCTACTGTGAGAAGAATTTCGAATTGGAGGAAAAATGTGATGAGATGTAAGGCTGGAAAATTAAATGGAGGGAAAGCTGATGGAGGGCAAGGAGTTCAGACTTGATCGCATTTCCTGTAGGGAGCCACTAACACTTTCTGAGGGCAGTAGTGACATGGTCAGAACTTTGTAATAAACAGTTGCCTCTGTAAAGGCATGTGGGAAGGAAAGGGAAAGGCACTCTACAGTTAGCTGCAGATACTATGAATGGTGATATTTCCACTGTGTGTTACCAAATGTTCTATACTCAAAAGAGCAGAGATATATTTGTATGGGTGTCTTTATACACAGGAGGAGGAGTTTACACACACATACACACACACACCCCACATTGGTTTGGAAGAGAATAAGCAAATCTGAGAGGTAGAATATTACAGTGGTCCAGAACCTGGGCTTTAAATCAGACAAAAGCCTGGCTCCTTTAATAGCTGTATAACTTTGCTGAAGATACTTAAACTCTCTAATACAAAATGGAGTTAAAGACATTTACTTTATAGTTTGTTAAGCAGTGAATATAATAACTTATTTGAAGGATTTAATGTAGGTTCTGGTCTATTGTAAGTACACGGAAGCTGGGAGCTAACAAAACTTCTGTTCCATTTTCACTGTTGTTGCCAATGAGAGACCTACCCCAGGTCAACGAGTATTTTGGTAAAAGCACTCATCAGAAGCAGCCTGAGGTCTACAGAATCAGGAAGATAAGGTCCATGGTCTCCATGATGATGGTTTTACAGTTTTAATAAAACAAGACCCACGCACTGAACACCCAATCCTCCAGTCTGTTCTGAGTTTAATTCCCAGAAATTACTCCAGTGAGTAAACACTTGCTACTTCTCCTGCAGCCTCACTATGGACTTACTAATTCATTCTGCTGCTCTTATTCAGGGATGATCTTCAAAGCATTTAACACAGCAGAGTTTATCAAACATATTGTTCCTGATTGCTTGAAGTTTATCCTATAACAGCTTCTCTGACTCAGTGAAAAAGCCACAGAGATTACAAGTGATTTAAAAAATTTTTTAAACAGATTAAAAAAAAAAACCAACTGTAGCGGATACAATAACATTTATAACACATGAAAAATAAAGCAAATTAAAGAACTCAGAAAAGATGTTGAGGGTAATTTGTTCTCAATTCTGGTTGTTGACTTACTGCATGCTTGGTGCCAGAGAGGAAATAACCAAACCTAATCACTGAAAACAGTAATCCATGGGAGCAAAACTGAAGAATGAAGAATCATGGAGCTCAGCATAACACAGAATCATCCAGAAAGTTTAATTAATCAGAAGGCTTTCATTATAGCAGCTCATCTGCAACAAGTCCTATGACATGGATGTTGAAGGAAGAATTGTCCCAGCCTCCAACATAGTTGGGAAGGACCTGGTTCCATAATAAACATCTGGCGTCCTGCCCCCTAACTGTCTTTCCTCTTTTTATACCCCATACCCCTCAGGTACCATGCTCTCTATTCACCCATCTACTCGTTGACTTCTAAGCACCCTTGCCCAGAATTTCTCTTTTCCCTTATGATAAATTACAGGAATAATTCTTACAGAGTTTCTCAAAACTCCGAACTTTTCCAAGGAGGGTCTGAGCAAGTTCTTTTTATTTTATTTCCTTCATGTTCTTCTTCTTTTTTTCTTTAAGAGACAAAGAAAGCATGGACGAGTAGGGGGCAGGGGCAGAAGGAGATGGGGAGAGAGAGAGAATCCCAAACAGGCTCCACGCTAAGCACAGAGCTGGACACAGGGCTCGATATTGGGACCCTGAGATCATGACCAGAGTGGAAATCAAGAGTCTGACACTCAACCGACTGAGCCACCCAGCACCCATCTCATGTTCTTTTTAAATATGACTGTAAGACTTTGCTTCTAACATATTAGCATTGACATCACTTTGCCTTCAAAAAGATCTGATTCCCCACGTATTGTAAGATCTTAGAAATCAGGAAGCATAACTTTTATATTGTCATGTCTTCTGAAATGCCTGGCACAATGTTTATTGCATCATAGTTGAGAATCCAAAAGCAAATCATACTACCTGTGTACTTTTAGGTATACTATTTTACCTCTTGGAAACTCCGATTCTTCATCTGTGAAAATGAGTACAATATCAATTTTAAAGCATTGTAGTGAGAATTAACGACATTATATGTGAAGTACTTAAAATGGCACTTGACCCATTGTGGGTGCTGGGTGAACGGTAGTTTAAACAACTTCTGTGTTCTGTATAGTTGAGGTGTAATAATTACCTTCTCTAGATAACTCATTTGGGTTATGCCCTCAATTTGGCCTCCAATTAAATGCAAGCCATTTGTTAGAAAGAGAACTGAAGCACTTTAAAGACTAATCTACAGGAAGAACAGCTCTTCTTGAGGTGACATATTGTTACCAAACCCCCTTTATGGGCAATGATCTAGTCAATTTATGCTGCAATTTATGCTGCATATGACTCTAGAATTACCTGATGATTCCTTTGGGATTTACTGCAATGATAAGTTTCCAAAAAATGGAAAGACTTTCTGGGGTGCTTTAAATGGTTATCTGGATAATTTAAGGAAAATTTTAAATGGGAAAATGTGAGCTTTGTTTTAGTCAAGTGAATTGATGATCCTTCAGGGCTGTTCCCAGCCCTGTGATATGGTGCCATTCTTCGGCCATGTCTTCCTGATGATGTTATCTGTAAAATAGGTGAACTCCACTTACACATCAACTTAGTATGTAATCAATAACTATTAAGAATGACTGTTAGGTAAACAAATACAATTAAATTGCATTTAATTCTATCAGAACATTTTGAAATCATCTATATATCTCTTTAGACAGAAATTATATGGAATGTTGCTACCGGATTGGATAGAGGTTGATTATTTTATATATATAAAGAGGATGTGTATATACTCTATGTATCTCCTTTCTGAAGAAATGGCCACTCTTTCCTGAGTGACCTCACTCTATATCCTTTTATAGCACCACCAATATTTATTGCTCCTGGGAGGCAGACAACTAATATTTTTTTATTATTATGTTATGTTAATCACCATACAATACATCATTAGTTTTTGATGTAGTGTCCATGATTCATTATTTGCATATAACACGCAGTGCTCCATGCAGAACATGCCCTCTTTAATACCCATCACCAGGCTAACCCATCCTCCCACCCCCCACCCCTCTAGAACCCTCAATTTGTTTTTCAGAGTCCATCAACTCTCATGGTTCATCTCCCCCTTTGACTCCCCCCCTCCTTCATTCTTCCCCTCTGGCTCCTTCTTCTTTTTTTTATTTTTTTACCCCATAATGTATTATTTCTTTCAGAAGTACAGATCTGTGATTCAACAGTCTTGAACAATTCACAGCACTCACCATAGCACATACCCTCCCCAATGTCTATCACCCAGCCACCCCAACCCTCCCACCCCCCACCACTCCAGCAACCCTCAGTTTGTTTCCTGAGATTAAAAATTCCTCATATCAGTGAGATCATATGATACATGTCTTTCTCGGATTGACTTATCTCGCTCAGCATAATACCCTCCAGTTCCATTCATGTCATTACAAATGTCATGAAAAAGATTTCATTCATTTTGATGGCTGCATAATATTCCATTGTGTATATATACCACTTCTTCTTAATCCATTCATCTTTCGATGGACATCTTGGCTCTTTCTACAGTTTGGCTATTGTGGACATTGCTGCTGTTAACATCGGGGTGCACGTACTGCTTCGGATCCCTACATTTGTATCTTTGGGCTAAATACCCAGTAGTGCAATTGCTGGGTCATATGGTAGCTCTATTTTCAAATTTTTGAGGAACATCCATACTGTTTTCCAGAGTGGCTGCACCAGCTTGCATTCCCACCAACAGTGTAGGACGGTTCCCCTTTCTTCGCATCCCGACCAACATCTGTCGTTTCCTGACTTGTTAATTTTAGCCATTCTGACAGGTGTGAGGTGGTATCTCATTTAGGTTTTGGTTTGGATTTCCCTTGCCGAGAGATGTTGAGCACTTTCTCATGTGTCTGTTGGCCATTTGGAGGTCTTCTTTGGAAAAATGTCTGTTCATGTCTTCTGCCCATTTCTTGATTGGATCATTTGTTCTTTGGGTGTTGAGTTTCATAAGATCTTTATAGATTATAGATACTAGCCCTTTATCTCATATGTGATTTGCAAATATCTTCTCTCATTCTGTCGGTTGTCTTTTGGTTTTGTGGACTGTGTCTTTTGCTGTGCAAAAGCTTTTTATCTTGATGGAGTCCCAATAGTTCATTTTCGCCCTTGCTCCCCTTGCCTTTGGCGATGTTTCTAGGAAGAAGTTGCTGCGGCTGAGGTCGAAGGGGTTGCTGTCTGTGTTCTCCTTTAGGATTTTGATGGACTCCTGTCTCATGTTTAGGTCTTTCAACCATTTGGAGTCTATTTTTGTGTGTGGTGTAAGGAAAGGGTCCAGTTTCATTCTTCTGCATGTGGCTGTCCAATTTTCCCAACACCATTTATTAAAGAGACTGTCTTTTTTCCATTGGACATTCTTTCCTGCTTTGTCAAAGATCAGTTGACCATAGAGTTGAGGGTCCATATCTGGGCTCTCTATTCTGTTCCATTGATCTATGTGTCTGTTTTTGTGCCAGTACCATACTGTCTTGATGATGACAGCTTTGTAATAGACCTGGAAGTCCAGAATTGTGATGCCGCCAGCTTTGCTTCTCTTTTTCAACATTCCTCTGGCTATTCGGGGTCTCTTCTGGTTCCATACAAATTTGAGGATTATTTGTTCCATTTGTTTGAAAAAAGCCGATGGTATTTTGATGGGGATTGCACTGAATGTGTAGATTGCTCTAGGTAGCATTGACATCTTCACAATGTTTCTTCTTCCAATCCATGAGCATGGAACGTTTTTCCATTTCTTTGTGTCTTCCTCAATTTCTTTCATGAGTATTTTATAGTTTTCTGAGTACAGATCCTTTGCCTCTTTGGTTAGATTTATTCCTAGGTATCTTATGGTTTGGGGTGCAATTGTAAATGGGATCGACTCCTTAATTTGTCTCTCTTCTGTCTTGTTGTTGGTGTATAGGAATGCCACTGATTTCTGTGCATTGATTTTATATCCTGCCACTTGACTGAATTCCTGTATGAGTTCTAGCAGTTTTGGGGTGGAGTCTTTGGGTTTTCCACATACAGTATCATATCATCTGCAAAGAGTGAGAGTTTGACTTCCTCTTTGCCAATTTGGATACCTTTGATTTCTTTTGTTGTCTGATTACTGTGGCTAGGACTTCTAATACTATGTTGAATAGCAGTGGTAATAGTGGACATCCCTGCCACATTCCTGACCTTAGGGGGAAAGCTCTCAGCTTTTCCCCATTGAGAATGATATTCGCTGTGGGTTTTTCATAGATGGCTTTTAGGATATTGAGGTATGTACCGTCTATCCCTATACTCTGAAGACTTTTGATCAAGAAAGGATGCGGTACTTTGTCAAATGCTTTTTCTGCATCTATTGAGAGGATCTTATGATTCTTGTTCTTTCTTTTGTTAATATATTGTATCACGTTGATTGATTTGCGGATGTTGAACCAACCTTGCAGCCGAGGGATAAGTCCCACTTGGTCGTGATGAATAATCCTTTTAATGTACCATTGGATCCTACTGGCTAGTATTTTGGTGAGAATTTTTGCATCCATGTTCATCAGGGATATTGGTCTGTAATTCTCCTTTTGGATGGGGTCTTTCTCTGGTTTTGGGATCTAGGTAATGGTGGCCTCATAAAACAAGTTTGGAAGTTTCCTTCCATTTCTATTTTTTGGAACAGTTTCAGGAGAATAGGTATTAATTCTTCTTTAAATGTTTGATAGAATTCCCCTGGGAAGCCATCTGGCCCTGGGCTTTTGTTTGTGGGAGATTTTTGATGACTGCTTCAATTTCCTTAGTGGTTATAGGTCTGTTCAGATTTTCTATTTCTTCCTGGTTCAGTTTTGGGAGTTGGTACATCTCTAGGAATGCACCCATTTTTTCCAGGTTATCTAATTTGCTGGCATAGAGTTGCTCATAATATGTTCTTATAATTGTTTGTATGTCTTTTGTGTTGGTTGTGATCTCTCCTCTTTCATTCATGATTTTGTTGATTTGGGTCATTTCTCTTTTCTTTTGGATCAGTCTGGCCAGGGGTTTATCAATCTTGTCAAT
The DNA here is from genome assembly GCF_003265705.2 of Callorhinus ursinus. Taxonomy (NCBI): domain Eukaryota; kingdom Metazoa; phylum Chordata; class Mammalia; order Carnivora; family Otariidae; genus Callorhinus; species Callorhinus ursinus. The sequence goes on from NW_027397116.1 coordinate 1,494,014, forward strand.
TCTTTCAAAGAACCAGCTCCTAGTTTCGTTGATCTGTTCTACTCTTCTTTTGGTTTCTAGTTCATTGATTTCTGCTCTGATCATTATTATTTCTCTTCTCCTGCTGGGTTTAGGCTTTATTTGCTGTTCTTTCTCCAGCTCCTTTAGGTGTAGGGTTAGGTTGTGTATTTGAGACCTTTCTTGTTTCTTGAGAAAGGCTTGTATTGCTATAGACTTTCCTCTCAGGACTGCCTTTGCTGTATCCCAAAGATTATGGACAGTTGTGTTTTCATTTTCATTGGTTTCCATAAATTTTTTTAATTCTTCTTTAATTTCCTGGTTGACTCATTCATTTTTCAGTAGGATGCCCTTTAGCCTCCATGTATTTGAGTTCTTTCCGACTTTCCTCTTGTGATTGAGTTCTAGTTTCAAAGCACTGTGGTCTGAAAATATGCAAGGAATAATCCCAATCTTTTGGTATTGGTTGAGACCTGATTTGTGACCTAGGATGTGATCTATTCTGGAGAATGTTCCATGGGCACTAAAGAATGTGTATATTCCGTTGCCTTGGGATGGAATGTTCTGAATATGTCTGTGAAGTCCATTTGGTCCAGTGTGTCATTTAAAGTCTTTATTTCCTTGTTAATCTTTTGCTTAGATGATCTGTCCATTTCAGTCAGGGGGGTGTTAAATTCCCCCACTATTATTGTATTGTTGTCAATGTGTTTCTCCGCTTTTGTTATTAATTGCCTTATAAAAGTGGCTACTCCCATGTTAGGGGCATAGATATTTACAATTGTTAGATCTTCTTGTTGGATAGACACTTTAAGTAAGATATAGTGTCCTTCTTCATCTCTTATTACAGTCTTTGTTTTAAAATCTAATTTGTCTGATATAAGAATTGCCACCCCAACTTTCTTTTGGTGTGCATTAGCATGGTAAATGGTTTTCCACCCCCTCACTTTCAATCTGGGGGTGTCTTTGGGTCTAAAATGAGTCTCTTGCAGACAGCATATGGATGGGTCTTGTTTTTTAATACAATCTGATAGCCTATGTCTTTTGATTGGGGCATTTAGCCCATTTACATTCAGGGTAACTATTGAAAGGTATGAATTTAGTGCCATTGTATTGCCTGTAAGGTGACTGTGACTGTAGATTGTCTGTGTTCCTTTCTGGTCTATGCTGCTTTTAGGCTCTCTCTTTGCTTAGAGGACCCCTTTCAATATTTTTTGT
>NW_027397116.1:1510225-1545623 GCF_003265705.2 Callorhinus ursinus
TCTTCACAGTATTTGTTCTTCCAATCCATGAGCATGTTCTGAGTACAGATCCTTTGCCTCTTTGGTTAGATTTATTCCCAGGTATCTTATGGTTTTGGGTGCAATTGTAAATGGGATTGACTCCTTAATTTCTCTTTCTTCTGTCTTGTTGGTGTATAGGAATGCCACTGATTTCTGTGCATTGATTTTATATCCTGCCATTTTACTGAATTCCTGTATGAGTTCTAGCAGTTTTGGGGCGGAGTGTTTTGGCTTTTCCACTAAAGTATCATATCATCTGCAAACAGTGAGAGTTTGACTTCTTCTTCTTTGCCGACTCGGATGCCTTTGATTTCTTTTTGTTGTCTGATTGCTGTGGCTAGGACTTCTAGTACGACGTTGAATAGCAGGGGTGATAGTGGACATCCCTGCCATGTTCCTGACCTTAGGGAGAAAGGTCTCAGTTTTTCCCCATTGAGAATGATATTCGCTGTGGGTTTTTCATAGATGGCTTTTAGGATATTGAGGTATGTAGCCTCTATCCCTATACTCTGAAAAGTTTTGATCAAGAAAGGATGCTGTACTTTGTCAAATGCTTTTTCTGAATCTATTGAGAGGATCATATGGTTCTTGTTCTTTCTTTTATTAATGTATCATATCACGTTGACTGATTTGTGAATGTTGAACCAACCTTGCAGCCCAGGGATAAATCCCACTTGGTTGTGGTGAATAATCCTTTTAATGTACTGTTGGATCCTACTGGCTAGTATTTTGGTGACAATTTTTGCATCCATGTTCATCAGGGATATTGGTCTGTAATTCTCCTTTTTGATGGGGTCTTTGGTTTGGGGATCAAGGCAATGGTGGCCTCATAAAACAAGTTTGGAAGTTTTCCTTCCATTTCTATTTTTTGGAACAGTTTCAGAAAAATAGGTATTAATTCTTCTTTAAATGTTTGATAGAATTCCCCTGGGAAGCCATCTGGCCCTGAGCCCTTGCTTGTTGGGAGATTTTTGATGACAATTTCCTTAGTGGTTATAGGTCTGTTCAGGTTTTTTATTTCTTCCTGGTTCAGTTTTTGCAGTTGATACATCTCCAGGAATGCATCCATTTCTTCCAGGTTATCTAATCTGCTGGCATAGAGTTGCTCATAATATGTTCTTATAATTGTTTGTATGTCTTTGGTGTTGGTTGTGATCTCTCCTCTTTCATTCATGATTTTGTTGATTTGGGTCATTTCTCTTTTCTTTTGGATAAGTCTGGCCAGGGGTTTATCAAGCTTGTTATTCTTTCAAAGAACCAGCTCCTAGTTTCGTTGATCTGTTCTACTGTTCTTTTGGTTTCTAGTTCATCGATTTCTGCTCTGATCTTTATTATTTCTCTTCTCCTGCTGAGTTTAGGCCCTATTTGCTGTTCTTTCTCCAGCTCCTTTAGGTGTAGGGTTAGGTTGTGTATTTGAGACCTTTCTTGTTTCTTGAGAAAGGCTTGTATTGCTATAGACTTTCCTCTTAGGACTGCCTTTGCTGCACCCTAAAGATTTTGAACAGTTGTGTTTTCATTTTCATTAGTTTCCATGAATTTTTTAAATTCTTCTTTAATTTCCTGGTTGACCCATTCATTCTTTAGTAGGATGTTCTTTAGCCTCCATGTATTTGAGTTCTTTCCGACTTTCCTCTTGTGACTGAGTTCCAGTTTCAAAGCATTTTGGTCCAAAAATATGCAGGGAATAATCCCAATCTTTTGGTACTGGTTGAGACCTGATTTGTGACCTAGGATGTGATTTATTCTAGAGAATGTTCCATGGGCACTAGAGAAGAATGTGTATTCTGTTGCTTTGGGAAGGAATGTTCTGAATATGTCTGTGAAGTCCATGTGGTCCAGTGTGTCATTTAAAGTCTTTATTTCCTTGTTGATCTTTTGCTTAGATGATCTGTCCATTTTGGTGAGGGGGGTTTTAAGGTCCCCTATTATTATTGTATTGTTGATGTGTTTCTTTGCTTTTGTTATTAATTGGCTTATATAAATGGCCGCTCCCATATTAGGGGCATAGATATTTACAATTGTTAGATCTTCTTGTTGGATAGACCCTTTAAGTAGGATATAGTGTCCTTCTTCATCTCTTATTATAGTCTTTGGTTTAAAATCTAATTTGCCCACCAACAGTGTAAGAGGGTTCCCCTTTATCCACCACCTCTCCAACATTTGTTGTTTCTTTCCCTGTCCATTTTTGCCATTCTAACTGGTGTAAGGTGGTATCTCAATGTGGTTTTGGTTTGAATTTCCCTGATGGTTAATGATAATGAACAGCCACTTTGGAAAACAGTGTGGAGGTTCCTCAAAAAATTAAAAATAGAACTACCCTCTGACCAGCAATTGCACTCCTGGGGATTTACCCTGAAGACACAGATGTAGTGAAAAGAAGGGCCATATGCACCCCAATGTTCAGAGCAGCAATGTCCGCAATAGCCAAACCGTGGAAAGAGCCGAGATGCCCTTCAACAGATGAACGGACAAAAAGATGTGGTCTATATATATAATGAAATATTACTCAGCCATCCGAAAGGATGAATACCCAACTTTTACATCAACATGGATGGGACTGGAGGAGATGATGCTAAGTGAAATAAGTCAAGCAGAAAAAGTCAAATATCATATGGTTTCACTTATCTGTGGAACATAAGGAATAGCAGGGAGGACATTAGGAGAAGGAAGGGAAAAATGAAGCGGGGGGAATCGGAGGGAGAGATGAACCATGAGAGACTATGGACTCTGAGTAACAAACAGGTTTTAGAGGGGAGGGGGGAGGGGGATGGGTTAGCCCGGTGATGGGTATTAAGGAGGGCATGTATGTACTGCATGGAGCACTGGGTGTTATACGAAAATAATGGATCGTGGATCACCACATTAAAAACTAATGATGTATTGTATGGTGACTAACATAATAAAATTTTAAAAATTTAAAAAATAAATAAATAAAATCTTTAAAAAAATCTAATTTCTCTGATATAAAGATTGTCACCCCAGCTTTCTTTTGGTGTCCATTAGCATGATAAATGGTTTTCCACCCCCTCACTTTCAATCTGGGGGTGTCTTTGGGTCTAAAATGAGTCTCTTGCAGACAGCATATGGATGGGTCTTGTTTTTTAATCCAATCTGATAGCCTATGTCTTTTGATTGGGGCATTTAGCCCATTTACATTCAGGGTAACTATTGAAAGGTATGAATTTAGTGCCATTGTATTGCCTGTAAGGTGACTGTGACTGTAGATTGTCTGTGTTCCTTTCTGGTCTATGCTGCTTTTAGGCTCTCTCTTTGCTTAGAGGACCCCTTTCAATATTTCTTGGAGGGCTGGTTTCGTGTTTGCAAATTCCTTTAGTTTTTGTTTGTTCTGGAAGCTTTTTATCTCTCCTTCTATTTTCAATGACAGCCTGGCTGGATATAGTATTCTTGGCTGCATATTTTTCTCATTTAGTGCTCTGAAGATATCATGCCAGTCCTTTTTGGCCTGCCAGGTCTCTGTGGATAGGTCTGTTGCCAATCTAATGTTTCTACCACTATAGGTTACATATCTCTTGTCCCAAGCTGCTGCTAGGATTTTCTTTTTGTCTCTGAGACTCATAAGTTCTACTATTACATGTCGGGGTATTGACCTATTTTTATTGATCTTGAGGGGGTTTCTCTGTGCCTCCTGGATTTTGATGCCTGTTTCCTTATGCAGATTAGGGAAGTTCTCTACTATAATTTGCTCCAGTATACCTTCTGCCTCTCTCTCTCTTTCTTCTTCTTCTAGGATCCCAACTATTCTAATATTGTTTCATCTTATGATATCACTTATCTCTTGAATTCTGCCCTCCATTTTTTATTGCACCTCATTAATAGCCTTTTTTTATTTCAATTTGGTTAGATTTTAATTCTTTTATTTCTGCAGAGAGGGTTTCTCTAATAACTTCCATGCTTTTTTCAAGCCAAGCTATTATCTTTAAAATCATCATTCTAAACTCTAGTTCCAACGTCTTACTAATACCCATATTGATTAGGTCCCTGGCAGTCGGTACTGCCTCTTGTTCTTTTTTTTTTTTGAGGTAATTTTTTTCCCATCTTGTCATTTTGTGCAGAGGACAATAGATGAATGAGATAACAAAATGCTAACGGGATAACAACGACCCCAGAAAAATATACACTAAACAAATCAGAAAAGACCTGAAACCGGGGGAAAAGAAAGGGAAAGAAAAAAAAAGGAAAAAGAAAAAGGTACAAAAAAAAAGAATATGATCAAATATGATCAGGCTGGTGAATATATCAGTGCCACACACTAGATTTTGGGCATATTTTGGTCTGTTAGAAGAAACTGCCTCCCAAAATTTTAAAGAAAGAAAAGCTTATATATGTACAAAAATAAGGGTAAATATGATGAAGGGATGGAATATGACTGTAAAGATGAAAATTATAAAAGATTTTGTAAAAGGAATTGATAAGGTAAGAAGTTGGATCACCACATCAAAAACTAATGATGTATTGTATTGTGACTAACATAACATACAAAATTTAAAAATAAATAAATAAGTACATGAATAAATAAATAAATAAATAAAGTTGGTTGAAAAAAGAAAGAAGAGAAATTAAAAAAGGGGGGGCCAGAATGTGATCAGGCAGGAGACTAGAACAAAACCATACACTAGAGATTTAGGGTATATTTTGTTCTGTTAGAAGAAACGGTATCCCAAAATTTTAAAGAGAGAACAACCTATATATATATACACCAAAAATAAGGTTAACTACTATGAAGGGATAGAATATGACTCTAAAAATGAAAAATAAAAAGGATTTTTAAAAAAAGGTATTGATAAGATGTTAGTTGAAAAAGGGAAAAAGAAAAATTTAAAAAAAAGTAAAAGAAAAAAAGAAAATTAAAAAAAATTAACTTTGAAAGACTAAAGAATCATGGGAACAAAGCCATGAATTCTCTGTGCAGTATTCCCCTAGTGCTGGAGTTCTGCCGTTCTCATTGATCGGTAAACTTGGTCTTGGCGGGCTGTTCTTGCTGATCTTCTGGGGGAGGGGCCTGTTGCTACGGTTCCCAAATGTCCTTGCCGGAGGCGGAATTGCCCTGCCCTTGCCTGGCCGGGCTACGTAATTTGCTTGGGTTTGCTCTCGGGAGCTTTTGTTCCCTGCAAGCTTTCTGTACAGCTTTGGAGGACAAGAGTGAAAATGGTGGCCTCCCAGTCTCTGCCCAGAGGAGCCGAGAACTCCGGGCCCCGCTCCTCAGTGAGCCCCCAGAGAAAAGCAGTCAATCACTCCCGTCTCCAGTCTCCGGCTGCACTCCGTGCTCAGCCGGCCTGTGACCAAGCGTTTCTATCTCTGGCACCCGACCCCGTGTGGAGTCTCCAAACCCAGCAGATCCCTGCAGTGCGCTCCCACGCCGCTCCTCCCTGGGGAGGAAGGGGAGTCTCCCTGGATCTGCCGCTTGTTGGGTCCCTGCTGGAGGAGCAGTGGCCCGACTAGGCCGCGGATCACAGTTTATGGCAACCCCGAGCTGAGAGCCCGCGCCTCGGCTCCATCTCTGCAGCCGGCTTCCCCGCTCTGATACCTGGGAGCTCTGCCGCACTCAGGCACCCTCGGTCTTTCTGTGATCCCGAAGGTCCTGAGACCACACTGGTCCGTGAAGTTTCCACCCCCCGCTTAGCCACTGGAGCGACATCCCTCAGTGGAGCAGACTTCTAAAAGTTCCAATTTTGTGCTCCGCGGCTCTATCATTTGCTGGGAGCGGCTGATGGAGGCCCCCTCCCCCGCCATCTATCCTCCCGAATATCGCCTCGGATTCACTTCTCCGCATGTCCTACCTTCCAGAAAGTGGTCGCTTTTCTGTTCAGAGAGTTGTTGCTATTCTTTTCTTCGATCTCCTGCTGAGTTCGTAGGTGTTCAGAATGGTTCGATCCCTATCTAGCCTAATTCCTGGGACCAGACACAATTAAGTTTCTTACTCCTGCACCATCTTGCTCCTCCTCCTCCTTCAATATGGATTTAAATTCAAAGTAAAGCACTCAGAGAATCAGTGTATAGGTTTTGGAGTCTCCTGACACAGGAAACCCATAGACATGGACAATTGTATCAACACTTTGATCCTGGAAGAAACAGAGTGAAAACACCTTGAGTCCTACTAGAAAGGTGCTACAGAAGATTGACTCACCCCAGAGGCATCTTAGGGGTCTTTACACATACCTGATGCTCAAATTGTCCCTGTCTTGAAGTACTTCTGATCAGAATTGTGCAACAATTTCATCATAGATTAGATTCATGTTTGCAGTCAGCTGATATATTGGTGTGATTTGACAATTAGAGAACATTAAATTTGCTCCAGCCTTTTTGTTTCTACACATGGGAAAAATCAGGCCCAGAATGGAGAGGATTCTCCAAAGTCACACAGACAGTTAGTGGCAAACCTGAGATTAGATTCCATGTCTAAGTGCTTCTCTTTTCATGATGTAAAGTCTTTTTCCAACCAGCTTCCATGAAGCTTTCAACTTCCACCATTCAATTCACTTCTTATTTGTTTTCAGTTTGGAAAGCATACCGATATACACTGGGTGGGGGGGAGCATGGAGCATTCTCATAGCAACACTCCTACACGTTTTGTTGTTGATTATCTCCTGCCCAATCCCACCCCACCCCTCCCCGCCCTGCCTGGTCCCTGTAGAAGGCAGGACCCTGAGAGAATTGGGTGCAGCAGACAGGCACACTTGGATATTAGAAGTGGAAGTAGGGAAATGGCTGGAATAGCATGTCCACGTCTGGGTTCTGCAGAATACCCTTGATCTGGAAGATGTGAATGATCGGCAAAAAAGGCAGTGGTAGTCCAGTCAATGGAGAAACACTGGAATAAACACAGTTAAGTGGGACTTTTTGCTTTTGCTCTGCAAAAGACTCTGTGTGTGAGACTGATGGGCTTTTGCATGATTTTTTTTCTTTTTTCGTTTTTTCCTCCTTATAGTTTTTGTAATTTAAAGATGGGGAAAAAAAGTGCAAATAACACTTTTTCAGTATGTTTGTAAACTCTGTGAAAACAGAGTAAATCTTCTGTTGCTTGCTCTGGGATCCTTTTCTGTACTCCAACTTCACTGAGAAACTAATATCCTTCACAAGGAAAGAGCTTGTTAATTCAAGGGACACATTAGCTGGTGTATTTAATAGGCACGACAGAGGCTTGAGTTCATCTGATATGCATCTTATTGTCTTACATAAATGTCATGGGGGAAAAAGAAACAAAGAAAAACATCTAAATTGCATCACCAGACAATTTTCAGGGTCCCATTTTCCCTCCTCTAGAATCTAAGCTTCAAGGGAGGTGAGAGATAGCCTCTTAACTAGTTCTCTGCATAGTGCCATCCACCTGGTGAGCTTCCAGAGTATTTGAAACATTTTAGATCTGTTAAAACCCAGAAACACCCCAAACCTTACATTTATTCAAAACTCCCTTGCTAATGACTAAGCCTGGGGCAGAACTTGTCTATAACTTTTACATCCAAATTCTTCTCCCTTTTATGGATGGAGTTTTATAGATCACAAATTCAAATGCTCAGAGAACCTTAGAAACTGTTTATTCTTAGTCTCTCTACTGATTCTCTCATGTTGCATTACTGACTCAACAGAGCTTAGCTGACATTGGCACTTTTCTAACACTAATAATATATCCTATTTTCTCAGGGCCTCACTGCCAAAAGTCAACATAGTGAGATGAGCAGAAAAAGGCATTTCCTCTCTGAGGACCAAATCTTGAAAACTCACTTTGCATCGACCATGGTAAGGCTCCGGCAATCCCACCACAGCTGACGTAAGCAGGGCTGTTTTTTTTTTTTTTTTCTTTAAGCAAAAGTGTAGGGAACCTGGATTCTCTTGGTAGCTATGCAACTAACCAGCTGTGTGACCTTGGATAAGTCACTTAATCTTGAAGCTACAGTGATCCAATTATAATGTTGTATCACTACCTCAGCCTCACCACCTTAGGTTTGTTGTGGGAACACTGAGGCAATATTCATGACGGATTCAAGACACATAGTAGAAGCTTAAAGGCCACAGGCTCAATATAGATGTTCTTTACATATTTGTCTGGCTTTCTGTTTTCTTTGCAGTCATTCATGATAATTTCATGGCTGTTGTGATTGCTTCCCCAAGATTAAATCTGTGGCTTGTGTCTCTAGTCACACCTTTTCTCTAGGGGATCAGTTCCAGATGATCAGCAGTTAGCTCTGTGACACCACAGCCTAAGCCACATTTGCAGAGAGACTTTGGACTCAACTGGAAAACCCAGTGGTCATCTTTGGGGCCTGTGTCCCATGCTAGCCAAGATCTTTTGGGTGGTGTTAAATTAAATGAATGAGCTGGGTACTTCCAGCCTCAAGCCCTGTGACACTAGGAACTGTGGTAGTACTGTACCTACCAATAGGAATACTTTGTACAGAGCCAGTGGTAGCTGAGAGAAGGCAGAGCAGGATAAATATAATGAGGAAAATAATAGCTAGCACTTATAAGTGTTTTGTGATACAAACTCATTTAACCACCACAAAAACCTTTTGCAGCCATTACCATCATACTCCATTTTATAGAAGAGGAAACTGAGTGGGTGGCTTTCTTAAGGAAATACTGAAGGTTTGGTAGACAGTTGGTGGCATGATTTAATCCTCTAAAAGGAAGATCGTCCTCCATGTGGTGAAAAACATAAATGAGAAGAATGAAAACAAATACCCAGAGAGAGGCTTATTGCCATAGTGCAGGTGAGAAATGAAGACCTACACTAGAAGTTTCCCAAAGTCCCAAAAGTTCATTTTCGCTTTTGTTTCCTTTGCCTTTGGAGACGTGTCTTAAAAGAAGTTGCTGTGGCCAGTGTTCTCCTCTAGGATTTTGATGGATTCCTGACTTACATTGAGGTCTTTCATCCATTTAGAGTTTATCTTTGTGCGTGGTGTAAGAGAACGGTCGAGATTCATTCTTCCGTATACAGCTGTCCAATTTTCCCAGCACCATTTATTGAAGAGACTGTCTTTTCTAGCTTCTGCACAGCAAAGGAAACAGCCAACAAAACAAAGAGGCAAACCCTGGAATGGTAGAAGGTATTTGCAAATGACACTACAGATAAAGGGCTGATATCCAGGATCTATAAAGAACTTCTCAAATTCAACACCCAAAAAACAAATAATGAAGTCAAAAACTGGGAAGAAGACATGAACTGACACTTCTCCAAAGAAGACATACAAATGGCTAACAGACACATGAAAAAATGTTCATCATCATTAGCCATCAGGGAAATTCAAATCAAAACCACATTGAGGTACCACCTTACACCAGTTAGAATGGCAACAATTGACAAGGCAAGAAACAGCAAATGTTGGCGAGGTTGTGGAGAAAGGGGAACCCTCTTACACTGTTGATGGGAATGCAAGTTGATACAGCCACTTGGGAAAACAGTGTGGAGGTGCCTCAAAAAGTTAAAAATAGAGCTACCCTATGACCCAGCAATTGCATTACTGGGTATTTACGCAAAGATACCGATGTAGTGGGGTAAGGAAAGATGTAGTGGCCCTATGAAAAGAAGGGCCATATGCACCCCAATGTTCACAGCAGCAATGTCCACAATAACCAAACTGTGGAAAGAGCCGAGATGCCCTTCAACAGATGAACGGATAAAGAAGATGTGGTCCATATATACAACGGAATATTACTCAGCCATCAGAAATGATGAATACCCAACTTTTACATCAACGTGGATGGGACTGGAGGAGATGATGCTAAGTGGAAAAAGTCAATTATCATATGGTTTCACTTATCTGTGGAACATAAGGAATAGCAGGGAGGACATTAGGAGAAGGAAGGGAAAAATGAAGGGGGGGAAATCAGAGGGGGAGACAAACCATGAGAGACTATGGACTCTGAGAAACAAACTGAGGGTTTTAGAGGTGAGGGGGTGGAGGGATGGGTAAGCCCGGTGATGGGTATTAAAGAGGGCATGTACTGCATGGAGCACTGGGTGTTATACAAAAACAATGAATCGTGGAACACTACTTCAAAAACTAATGATGTATTGTATGGTGACTAATATAACATAAAAAAAAATTTTTTTAAAAATAAGCTTCCTGAAGGAAGCACTGATTTTCCTTGCATTTCCATAGAAGAGACATTTTTCTCTTTTCCCTGTAAAGCAGAGTATTGGAGTGTATGTTTCCTGTGTCTTTCCACTCATTTTTGTTCCAGCTCAGGGATCAGGGGTGGATGATTTGGAATTTGAGAACCTCCTTCCCCATGTGGTGACTTCATCTGAGGTATGGGTTTATTAACTTGAATACCAATATGAACACATTTCTCATTCACCTTTGCTCTTGTACTCTCTGTCCTTGTTTTATAAAGGGCTTTCTCGCTTCTTCCTGCCATCGTGAGGAAGCCGACAAACAGGGACAGATGTTCTCCTAGGTGGTGAAGGTGAACCATTTCCCAGCTTCTTCCTTGCACTTGAATGGATAAATTGGACCCTATTCTTTCCATTGATGCCATTTAGGGGGAAGTGTTGAGGTGGTCCCAGGTTGGCACAAAATTTTAGCCACAATCTCAAACCCACCTTTACCAAGAACCCTTGTGTTTTGTGTTTTACTGAACAGCCATCAGTAAAGGGTTTTTTTTTCTACCTTTTATCTCTCTGTGCCTGTTAGGGTCCTAAGGGGAGGAAAAGTTCTTAGCACCTAAGATTCTGGGAGAAGCACTTGTGGGGATGGAATTAAAAGATTCATGTTCAGCAAGCAGTGTTTTTCCAAAGAAATGTGTATTCCTGATATTTTGAGGAAACTCTGCTTCCTTGCTTGACCAGTGTCCATGACAAGGAAATCAGTTTGTGTCTCTGAGTCTTGAGTTCCTTATCTGTGCAATAAGGATTAGGGATAGCTAGCTCATTTTAAACAGAGGCAAAGCTATTCCTCATCACCCCCCCCTCTTTTGGTTCATCCTAGGACATCATAGAGCCTGGTGAGTTTTCTATCAGCTCATCCTTTATGGCAATCAAAACTCCATCTGGGTCTGCAGGACCCTGATGGAGTGTCAGAAGTCATTAAAGGAAAAGAGTAAAGATAAACAACAGGAGTCTTTGATCCCTGGGTCTGGTAATAAGTCCATTAAAAAAAGAGGATGAGGTCCAGTAACTCTCTTTAACCATATTAAAGCCAAGGCAGATCTGACTCTCTGCATGTTTCGGGGACCTGTTACACTCACCCAGATCTAATAACAAAGGTGGTTTTATCTCTGCTCCTACTAACGCTGTCACTGTCTGTACTAAGGGAAATAATATGGGTAAGAAAAAAGTGAGTTCTGGAAAGCTGAGCACCAGGACTGTCCTCCCTGCCAATCTGTGAGTGCCCCACGGTCAGATTCATTGTATTTAATGTCTCTTTTCATTCTGCTTCTTTGTTTTCATAAAATGATAAAATTTCAGAGAAGAAAGAGAGGCACAGCCCAGAGAGACTGGTGATATGCTCAAAGCAAGTTAAGGATCAGATTGGAACAGAATGTATTAATTGACTGAAAGAGCATACATTCATTGATCATCTACCATGGGCCAGCATTGTGTTAGGCTAGGCTCTAAGAGTGGGATAAAAGGACAAATAAATATTAGTTGTTGGAGGAACAAGATGGCAGAGGATTAGGAGACGTGAATTTCGTCTGGTCCCAGGAATTCAACTGGATAGGGATCAAACCATTCTGAACACCTACGAACTCAACAGGAGATCGAAGAAAAGAATAGCAACAACTCTCTGAATGGAAAAGCAACCACTTTCGGGAAGGTAGGACGTGCAGAGAAGTGAATCTGAGGCGATATTCGGGAGGATAGATGGTGGGGGAGGGGGCCTCCCTCAGCCAATCCCAGTAAGTGATAGAGCTGCAGAGCACAAAATTGGAACTTTGAGAAGTTTGCCCCACTGAGGGATGTCGCTCCAGTGGCTAAGCAGGGGGAGGAACCCTCGCGGGACACTGTGGTCTCAGGGCCCTCGGGATCACAGAAAGACCGGGGGTGCCTGAGTGCGCCAGAACTCCCTGGCAGATCTGGGGTGACTCCCTTTCTCCCCCGGGAAGAGCGGCATGGGAGCGCACTGCAGGGATCTGCTGAGTTTGGAGACTCCACACGGGGTTGGGTGCCGGAGATAGAAACACTCGGTCACAGGCCAGGTGAGCACGGAGTGCAGCCCGAGACTGTGGAGACGAGAGTGGTTGACTGCTTTTCTCCGGGGGTACACTGAGGAGTGGGGACCTGAGTTCTTGGCTCTTCTGGAGCAGAGACTGGAAGGCCGCCATTCTCACTCTCGTCCTCCAAAGCTGTATGGAAAGCTTGCAGGGAAAAAAAGCTCCTGAGAGCAAACCTGAGCAAATTACTTAGCCCGGCGGGGCAAGGGCAGGGTAATTCCGCCTCCGGCAAAGACCTTTGGGAACCATGGCAACAGGCCCCTCCCCCAGAAGATCAACAAGAACGGCCAGCCAAGACCAAGTTTACCGATCAATGAGAACGGCAGAACTCCAGCACTAGGGGAATACTGCATAGAGAATTCATGGCTTTGTTCCCATGAGTCTTTAGTCTTTCAAAGTTAATTTTTTTAATTTTCTTTTTTTTTGAATTTTTCTTTTTCACTTTTTCACCCAATATCTTATCAATACCTTTTGTAAAAATCCTTTTTATTTTTCCTCTTTAGAGTCATATTCTATCCCTTCATAGTAGTTGACCTTATTTTTGGTATATATATAAGTTGTTCTCTCTCTAAAATTTTGGGATACAGTTTCTTCTAACAGAGCAAAATATACCCTAAATCTCTAGTGTATGGCTTTGTTCTAGTCTCCTGCCTGATCACATTCTTGCCGCCCCCTTTTTTAAATTTCTCTTCTTTCTTATTTCAACCAACTTCTTTTTATTTATTTATTTATTTATTTTTAAATTTTGTTATGTTATGTTACTCACCATACAATACATCACTAGTTTTTGATGTGGTGATCCAACTTCTTATCTTCTCAATTCCTTTTATAAAATCTTTTATAAATTTCATCTTTACATTCATATTATATCCCTTCATCGTATTTACCCTTATTTTTGTACATATATAAGCTTTTCTTTCTTTAAAATTTTGGGAGGCAGTTTCTTCTAACAGACCAAAATATGCCCAAAATCTAGTGTGTGGCACTGATCTATTCACCAGCCTGATCATATTTAATCACATTCTTTTTTTTGCTTTTTTCTTTCTTTCCCTTCCTTTTCCCCCGGTTTCAGGTCTTTTCTGATTTGTTTAGTGTATATTTTTTGGGGGTCATTGTTATCCCGTTAGCATTTTGTTATCTCATTCATCTATTGTCCTCCGGACAAAATGACAAGATGGAAAAAAATCACCTCAAAAAAAAAAAAAAAAAAGAACAAGAGGCAGTACCAACTGCCAGGGAACTACTCAATAGGGATATTAGTAAGATGTCGGAACTAGAGTTCAGAATGACGATTTTAAAGATACTAGCTGGGCTTGAAAAAAACATGGAAGTTATTAGAGAAACCCTTCCTGGAGAAACAAAAGAACTAAAATCTAAACAAGTCGAAATCAAAAAGGCTATTGTTGAGGTGCAATAAAAATGGAGGCTCTAACTGCTAGGATAAATGAGGCAGAAGAGAAAATTAGTGATATAGAAGACCAAATGATGGAAAATAAAGAAGCTGAGAAAAAGAGATAAACAACTACTGGATCACAAGGGCAGATTCAAGAGATAAGTGATACCATAAGATGAAACAACATTGGAATAATTGGGATCCCAGAAGAAGAAGAAAGAGAGAGAGAGGCAGAAGGTATATTGGAGCAATTTATAGAAGAGAACTTCCTTAATTTGGGGAAAAAAACAGGCATCAAAATCCAGGAGGCACAGAGAACCCTGCTCAAGATCAGTAAAAAAGTGTCAATACCCTGACATCTAATAGTAGAACTTATGAGTCTCAGCGACAAAGAGAAAATCCTGAAAGCAGCTCGGGAGAAGAGATATGTAACCTACAATGGTAGAAATATTGGATTGGCAACAGACCTATCCACAGAGACCTGGCAGGCCAGAAAGGACTGGCATGATATATTGAGAGCACTAAATGAGAAAAATATGCAGCCAAGAATACTATAACCAGCTAGGCAGTCATTGAAAATAGAAGGAGAGATAAAAAGCTTCCAGGACAAACAAAAACTAAAGGAATTTGCAAACACGAAACCAGCCCTCCAAGAAATACTGAAAGGGGTCCTCTAAGCAAAGAGAGAGCCTAAAAGCAGCATAGACCAGAAAGGAACACAGACAATCTACAGTCACAGTCACCTTACAGGCAATACAATGACACTAAATTCATATCTTTCAATAGTTACCCTGAATGTAAATGGGCTAAATGCCCCAATCAAAAGACACAGGCTATCAGATTGGATTAAAAAACAAGACCCATCCATATGCTCTCTGCAAGAGACTCATTTTAGACCCAATGAAACCTCCAGATTGAAAGTGAGGGGGTGGAAAACCATTTACCATGCGAATGGACACCAAAAGAAAGCCAGGATGGCAATCCATATATCAGACAAATTAGACTTTAAACCAAAGACTGTAATAAGAGATGAGGAAGGACACTATATCCTACTTAAAGGGTCTATCCAACGAGAAGATCTAACAATTGTAAATATCTATGCCCCTAACATGGGAGCAGCCAATTATATAAGGCAATTAATAACAAAAGCAAAGAAACACATTGACAGCAATACAATAATAGTGGGGGACTTTAACACCCCCCTGACTGAAATGGACAGATCATCTAAGCAGACAATCAACAAGGAAATGAAGACTTTAAATGACACACTGGACCAAATGGACTTCACAGATATATTCAGAACATTCCATCCCAAAGCAACAGAATACACATTCTTCTCTAGTGCCCATGGAACATTCTCCAGAATGGATCACATCCTAGGTCACAAATCAAGTAACAACTGGTACCAAAAGATTGGGATCATTCCCTGCATATTTTCAGACCACACTGCTTTGAAACTAGAACTCAATCACAAGAGGAAAGTCGGAAAGAACTCAAACACATGGAGGCTAAAGAGCATCCTACTAAGGAATGAATGGGTCAACCAGGAAATTAAGAATTAAAAAAAAATTCACAGAAAAAAATGAAAATGAGAACACAATGTTGAAACTCTTTGGGATACAGCAAAGGCAGTCCTGAGAGGAAAGTCTATAGCAATACAAGCCTTTCTCAAGAAACAAGAAAGGTCTCAAATACACAACCTAACCCTACACCTAAAGGAGCTGGAGAAAGAACAGCAAATAGGGCCTAAACTCAGCAGGAGAAGAGAAATAATAAAGATCAGAGCAGAAATCGATGAACTAGAAACCAAAAGAGCAGTAGAAAAGATCAACGAAACTAGGAGCTGGTTCTTTGAAAGAATAACAAGCTTGATAAACCCCTGGCCAGACTTATCCAAAAGAAAAGAGAAATGACCCAAATCAACAAAATCATGAATGAAAGAGGAGAGATCACAACCAACACCAAAGACATACAAACAATTATAAGAACATATTATGAGCAACTCTATGCCAGCAGATTAGATAACCTGGAAGAAATGGATGCATTCCTGGAGATGTATCAACTGCAAAAACTGAACCAGGAAGAAATAAAAAACCTGAACAGACCTATAACCACTAAGGAAATTGTCATCAAAAATCTCCCAACAAGCAAGGGCTCAGGGCCAGATGGCTTCCCAGGGGAATTCTATCAAACATTTAAAGAAGAATTAATACCTATTTTTCTGAAACTGTTCCAAAAAATAGAAATGGAAGGAAAACTTCCAAACTTGTTTTATGAGGCCACCATTGCCTTGATCCCCAAACCAAAGACCCCATCAAAAAGGAGAATTACAGACCAATATCCCTGATGAACATGGATGCAAAAATTGTCACCAAAATACTAGCCAGTAGGATCCAACAGTACATTAAAAGGATTATTCACCACAACCAAGTGGGATTTATCCCTGGGCTGCAAGGTTGGTTCAACATTCACAAATCAGTCAACGTGATATGATACATTAATAAAAGAAAGAACAAGAACCATATGATCCTCTCAATAGATTCAGAAAAAGCATTTGACAAAGTACAGCATCCTTTCTTGATCAAAACTCTTCAGAGTATAGGGATAGAGGCTACATACCTCAATATCCTAAAAGCCATCTATGAAAAACCCACAGCGAATATCATTCTCAATGGGGAAAAACTGAGACCTTTCTCCCGAAGGTCAGGAACATGGCAGGGATGTCCACTACCACCCCTGCTATTCAACGTCGTACTAGAAGTCCTAGCCACAGCAATCAGACAACAAAAAGAAATCAAAGGCATCCGAGTCGGCAAAGAAGAAGAAGTCAAACTCTCACTGTTTGCAGATGATATGATACTTTAGTGGAAAAGCCAAAACACTCCGCCCCAAAACTGCTAGAACTCATACAGGAATTCAGTAAAATGGCAGGATATAAAATTAATGCACAGAAATCAGTGGCATTCCTATACACCAACAAGACAGAAGAAAGAGAAATTAAGGAATCAATCCCATTTACAATTGCACCCAAAACCATAAGATACCTGGGAATAAATCTAACCAAAGAGGCAAAGGATCTGTACTCAGAACATGCTCATGGATTGGAAGAACAAATACTGTGAAGATATCAATGCTACCTTGAGCAATCTCTACATTCAATGGAATCCCTATCAAAATACCATCCACTTTTTTCAAAGAAATAGAGCAAATAATCCTAAAATTTGTATGGAACCAGAAAAGACCCCGAATAGCCAGAGGAATGTTGAAAAAGAAAAGCAAAGCCGGTGGGATCACAATTCTGGACTTCCAGCTCTATTACAAAGCTGTCATCATCAAGACAGTGTGGTACTGGCACAAAAACAGACACACAGATCAATGGAACAGAGTAGAGAGCCCAGACATGAACCCTCTACTCTATGGTCAACTAATCTTCGACAAAGCAGGAAAGAATGTCCAGTGGAAAAAAGACAGTCTCTTCAACAAATGGTGTTGGGAAAATTGGACAGCCACATGCAGAAGAATGCAACTGGACCATTTCCTTACACCACACACAAAAATAGACTGCAAATGGTTGAAAGACCTAAACGTGAGACAGGAGTCCATCAAAATCCTAAAGGAGAACACAGGCAGCAAATTCTTCGACCTCAGCCGCAGCAACTTCTTCCTGAAACATCGCCAAAGGCAAGGAAAGCAAGGGCAA
This sequence comes from Callorhinus ursinus, assembly GCF_003265705.2. Lineage (NCBI taxonomy): Eukaryota > Metazoa > Chordata > Mammalia > Carnivora > Otariidae > Callorhinus > Callorhinus ursinus. The sequence goes on from NW_027397116.1 coordinate 1,527,511, forward strand.
AAATGAACTATTGGGACTTCGTCAAGATAAAAAGCTTCTGCACAGCAAAAGACACAGTCAACAAAACCAAAAGACAACTGACAGAATGGGAGAATATATTTGCAAATGACATATCAGATAGAGGGCTAGTATCCAAAATCTTTAAAAATCTTCTTAATCTCAACACCCAAAGAACAAATGATCCAATCAAGAAATGAGCAGAAGACATGAAACAGACATTTTTCCCAAGAAGACATCCAAATGGCCAACAGACACATGAAAAAGTGCTCAACATCACTCGGCATCAGGGAAATCCAAATCAAAACCTCAATGAGACACCACCTCACACCAGTCAGAATGGCTAAAATTAACAAGTCATGGAACTACAGATGTTGGTGGGGATGTGGAAAAAGGGGAACTGTCCTACACTGTTGGTGGGAAAGCAAGGTGGTGCAGCCACTCTGGAAAACAGTATGGAGGTTCCTCAAAAAGTTGAAAATAGAGCTGCCCTACCACCCAGCAATTGCATTACTGGGTATTTACCCCAAAGATACAAATGTAGTGATCCGAAGTGGTATATGCACCCAAATGTTTATAGCAGCAATGTCCACAATAGCCAAACAGTGGAAAGAGCGAAGATGTCCTTTGGAAGATGAATGGTTAAAGAAGAAGTGGTATATATACACACACACAATGGAATATTATGCAGCCATCAAAAAGAATGAAATCTTGCCATTTACAACGACGACATGGATGGAACTGGAGGGTATTATGTTGAGCGAAATAAGTCAATCAGAGAAAGACATGTATCATATGATCTCACTGATATGAGGAATTCTTAATCTCAGGAAACAAACTGAGGGTTGCTGGAGTGGTGGGGGGTAAGAGGGTTGGGGTGGCTGGGTGATAGACATTGGGGAGGGTATGTGCTATGGTGAGCGCTGTGAATTGTGTAGTACTGTGAATCACAGACCCATACCTCTGAAACAAAAAATACATTATATGTTAAAAAAAGATAGTAGGAAGGGAAAAATGAAGGGGGGGAATCGGAGGGGGAGATGAACCATGAGAGACTATGGACTCTGAGAAAGAAACTGAGGGTTCTAGAGGGGAGGGGGGTGGGGGATGTGTTAGCCTGATGATGGGTATAAAGAGGGCACGTATTGAATGGAGCACTGTGTGTTATATGCAAAGAATGAATCATGGAACACTATATCAAAAACTAATGATGTAATACATGGTGATTAACATAACAATAAAATAAAATTTAAAATAGAAAAATCCATATTGAAAATAAGTGATCAGGAATAAATGAGGACAGAATGAGATCATCTTCCCTAAAGTTAAATGGGGCTTAAGGATTTGGAGGAAGCAGGAAACTAGTGAAGAAGGCTGGGATGATTAATCAGCCAGTGGGTAGATATATATCCATCTAATAATAAGGAGAGTATCAAGATTGGTTTATAATTGGGGCACCTGGGTGGCTCAGTTGGGTAAGCACCTGTTTTCAGCTCAGGTCATGATCTCGGGGTCCTGGGATCAAGCCCCACATCAAGCTCTGCACTCAGCAAGGAGTCTGCTTCTCCTCTTCCCTCTGCCCCTCCCCCCTGCTTGTGCTCTCTCTCTCTCTCTCTCTTAAATAAATAAAAAAAATCTTAAAAATGATTGGTTTTTAATTAATTGCAACAGGATCCTTGCTTCAAAGGAACTTCACACACACACACACACACACACACACACACACACACACACACACTACATCATCTAAGCAACTTGGAAATTAGTTTCAAAAAATGATTTTCCCCCAACCTGTCATCCCAGGACAGGGGGACAAAATAAAGCTGTATAGATACAGAGGGAAGAGAAGGATGAAAGCCCAAGGATGTAGATATCCTGGTGCTGGAGGAGAGAGAGTCAGACTTCTAAGTGCATGAAACAGGTAAGTGGAAATCTGGGGAAACAGACAGTGAGGGTTGTTGGGGAAGAGCATCGTCCCAAAATCATGTTGATATTGAGAAAAGTACTTGGTTAATTGGAGGAATAAAAGTTTAACAATCTCAGTTTGAAAGGCTTTGAAAGGCCCCATCACCAGCCACCTTTCCACTTTTCCTGTGCTCAGATTTCTTTTTCAACATAATCATTCATTCTGCCATTTACTGAGCACATGTTTTTTTGAGGCCTTATGGTGGCCCAAAGACTGTCATAGATCCTGAGAACACCAACCTGATTATGACACAACACTTTTCACCAAGGAACTGTCATTCTAGTCCAGTCTAGTCGCATTTGGACAACCAAAGAAATAGCTACAAATAGATGCAATGTGTTTCTTAGAGATAGCTACTGGGATCTATTGAAAGTGAAAAGAAGCATCTTATTTATGTAAGTGGGTCGGAAACCCACCAGAAAGGGACTTGTGGTTCAGGAGGGCAAGGTTGGACAAGGCTTCTTGGTCAGAGGATTATGTAAATCTAGAACTGCTCTTGGGGATGGAACAGCTCTGGCTTTGTACTCTTCAAGGTGGGGAGAGGGTAGTGGATCCTCAGACTCCCAGCCTGCCATCACATGGCAAATTGTGAAGGCAGATGGCAAAACATAAGAATAATATCGACAGATCTGCTTTTTTTTTTTTAAGATTTTATTTATTTACTTGAGAGAGAGAGAGCATGAGAGAGAGCATGGATAGAGGGAGAGGGAAAGAGAATCTCAAGCAGACTCCACACCCAGCACAGAGCCGGATGCAGGGCTCCATCTCACGACCGCGAGATGGTGACCTGAGCTGAAATCAAGAGTCTGACACTCAACCAACTGAGCCACCCAGGAGCTCCTGAGAATACTTTATTTTTTTGTAACAGAAAGGCACCTCCATGCTCTCCTATAAGGCCAGATGTCCAGTCTGGTTTACAGGAAGTTGAAGACTCCCAGGACTGGCCTCCGCCAGCCTCCGTGGCAATTTTCGACTTTGGAAATGGGCACATAGCCTCCAAGAGCTTTCTGATGCATGGCTGCTTTTCTCCGAGAACACTGACGAACTAACAACATCTTCAGGTAGGCTTTCCTCTTCCTTTTGTGAGAGCATGAGAGAAAATACTAAGGAGACTTCTGTGCAGTGACTCCTTGGCTTTACAACATGGACCCCTAACCTTTCTTGGTCCCTCCTTCTGTTTTAGCATTATTACTCTCCACACAGTCCAAATCCATCTTGTCTTGTTGTCTCCTTTGTGTCTCTTGCTTTCTAGCAGGAGGACTTCCTTGAAAACAGCACCATAGAATTTCAGCACTAGAAAGTGTTTCACGGACGGTGACTGGAAAGTGACATTTCCAGAGAAGAAACTGAGGCCCAGAGAAAGAGCAACACACACACTGGAATATTCTAACCCAGATGGGACTATACTTCAAATCGAGCTCTCTTTCCATGGCCCCTCTGTCCCCACCCTACCCCCTTCTATTCTTTCTCAGGCTATACTTATAACCTCCCTAGGGGGCTAGATCCTAATTGTATATTCTGGCTATTTTCATTCTTGCATACTTTTCCCATGAAGATTTTGTTGTTTCCTCTTTCAGACGTGACCCGAGGACCTCAGACTGGCCTCATTAAACTGATCCTTGTGGCACCTTAAAGGACAGTCCTCCCCTGGGAGCTGCGTGGCTTAGGGTTGCTCGTCCTCAGTTCCTGCATTCCCACCAGCCCTGCACCACTCGGCAGGGCTAAGATGAAAGCAAATTGCAATGCATATGGTCCATTTGGTTTCTTCCAATGCCATTTACACCCCTTGTGGTTTGAATCTGTTCATAGGAGAATTAATTGATGGGTTTGAATGTTACTAGAGAAGAAACCCAACTAGTTTCTCAGGGTACCCTTCTGGAAAGTTTCTAGCCTAGTGTCAAAAGAAAAAAAATAACTTAACAAATGAATGCCCTTTACAGTATTTAATTGCAGATGGGTGTGAGCTAGATATAAATCTGGAGGAAACAGATGGCTTAGTAGTGGCAAAGCCCTTTCCCCTCTGTATCTGTCTTTCTGCAGTGACTTATTTAGGATCCTAAAGCCAACACCTGTATTGCATGGAGGCAGAAAAATGTGGTTGCTTTTACATGTGATTTGGGAAAGTTAAAAGCCCTCATCTGCTAGACGTTTCTCTCTCCAGTGGCCCGCCATCTGGTTTGGCCTGATAAGTTTCCCTTTTAGATGCACACACCTTGAGTTATTTAACCAAAAATCGCAGCCTTATCTTCAGAAGGAGAATACTAAAATGTACATCTTACTACATGTAAAAACATTGGCATCATGCTAGGCATGGAGCCAAGGTGTTGCATGTGTTTCTATGATGATGATGGTACATTCCTTCATTTGGTGAACCAGATATCCGAACCTCACCATTTATATCTTGCACTGTAGTGAAAAGATAAAGTAAGACAGATTCAGCCTTCAAAGAGCTACAGCCCCTGAGGAGACAGATCTGTAAGCAGATGATTGCAGTACAGTGTGGCAAGTAATTATAATGGGGGGAACTCCAAGTTTGATGGGAGGACATCGCACAGCTGGTGATGATTTCTGACTCCTGAAAGCCAATAGGAGTTATCATCATATGGCGCCTGGAAGCTGTAGAAGTTTTTATCATTCATAGAATCATATAATTTTCAAAGAATCTATTGAGAAGCCAAACATACATGATTAGAAAGAGGAACATTTTGGAAAGAAAATCCCAGGGGCTGGAAATGGGGAGAGAACAGGGCATCAGCAAATCCAGAATGGCTAGGAGGGGGCACAGTGGCTTGCTTGGGAGGAGTGGGGAGGGGCAGGAGCCCTGAACACTGGGTGCTCAGGGAGCTCTGTTCTCTGCCAGGAAGGGAAGATGTCCAGATAAATGCTGGGGACTGGAGGTCAAGTGCAAATTCCAAAAGAAAACACTGAAAGCAGCCTCTAGTTGCTTCAAAATATCCTCAAGTCCCACTCTGCTCATAAAGCAGTGATATATTCAATATACATCATTTCCATCCCCACTTCAGTATGTAATCCATGCTTACCTATAAGGGGGTACATGGAAGGGAGCTAGTATATTTTAATAATCATTTATTAAGTGCTTACATTATCATTTTTATCATAACATTATGATAATATTTTTAAATTATCATTTATTAAATATATCTTCCCAACTACAACCCAGTGAGTTTGGAATTACTAATCTCTTTTACGTATAAAAAGACTGAAGCTCAGAAAGGTTAAAAAAAATTAAGTCATTTGCCCGAGGATTATAACATAACTAGAAGTATCTGAAATGGGAATTCTGATCCAAAGCCTGTACTTTTTCTTCCATGATGTCATAACACACCACAAGCTTTGGAATCAGACATATTTGGACTTAAATTCATAAAAATAAATTTTGTTCTTGTCTTGTGTGATTTTTCTTTTTATCTCCCTTTCTTGATGGTCTATTAATGAGGTCTCCAGCTGGCTTGTTTTATTTATGAGTCTTATATCAATATTTCCTTCTCTCATTTGCCGATTTTGGCTTTCTTGATAAAATGTTCTTAGCTTATTGAAATTGTTGCCAGGGTTTCAAAGAGAGTATGGAATCCAGTCAATTCAGCTCAACATTTTCACCGAGCAAATATCAAGAATTCAACATCAGTGATGCTCTAGAGACCCCTCTTGCCCTGACTCATAATTCTCACTGAAATATCACCACGTAACATGCCACATATTTGTTCATGTGAATATTGTGCCTCTCTTTACTGGCTTGGGAGCTCCGTGAGACCAGGAACATCCTCAGTTTTGTTCAAAGATGAAACCTCAGGAACTAAGTAGCCCTGGAAACTGGTGGGTACTCTCCAAGTAGCCATGAAATGATTGAGCAACCTTTAAGTACTGAAGGAACTATAAGGAAGCATAAGACAGTTTTTGGTCTCCATATGTGTATCTAGTTGGGGACTCAAGACAAACGCATGAAGTTGCCAAATAGCATGAATTGCAGGTTAGCTGTTATAAATCTGAGGTCTGAAATTCACATGTGAAAGAAATGTAACTTCTCTGAGTCCCCCTACGTTAGATTTCAAGCCTCTCTTCTGCATGTTGGCAGAAACTTTAGGCATCTAAGATCTGATGAGAGCTTATGTAGGCCAAGCCCCTGGGGGCGGATGCTGTCTGCTCTTCATTCATTTGTCTACACCGATTATCACTGGAACAACATTTGGTCCTTCCACTGGGGCTCCTCCAGGACTGGCCGCTCTCTCTGCTCCTTCTTTCTTATGCATAAAGGTACAGGAATTCTTGGGCTGCTTTTCACCATCTCTTAGAGACTGCCTTTGGAATTTTCTGCCTAGATGCTCTACGCATCCACACTCTCTGAGGTCTTGTCACCTTTCTTAGGCTCTGTCTACAAACCAGGGTCCACTCTCTTCTCTTGAGAGCACAGGCAGATGTCATACCATCTTCCCAGGACTGGATGAGAGAAGAAAGGTGCAGGACTTTCTCTCAGGTCTGCTGATCTCTGTTCTCACCAAGTCCTCTCCATCACTCTTTTCCTTCCTGAGCCTGGAAGAGTTTTTTCTAGTGTGGAAGGGGAGATTCCCACACATTCCAGCTCCCCTCTGACTCTTCCCTTCAGGGCTTTGGAAAACAAAACCAGGATCAAGAGGCTCACAAGCTTCGTGCTTTTCCCCAGAATGATGAATACAGATAACTAATATCTTACATTGAAAGAAGGGAAATGGTGAACTATCAGGGGAAAAGAGTCAATATTTCAAAAACATTATTTTACTATACTCTTCTCCTACAAAATCTTTGCATTCCTGGTGGAGTGGGGGGAAGGTATTTCTCATCCAGTTGTTTTATCTCTACTTTCTCCCAGAATGGCAGGAACTTATCTGTTCAAATAGGGCTCCTCAGGGCAATAATATCATTGATCAAAGCAATCCACACAAAAGCAAATCACCTAGTCTGTATAATGGTGCTAACATAGGTTATGAATCAGTATCCAAACTGGCTGATGTGTTGAATATGGGAATCAAGAAGCCAGTTCATGTTCTGAGGCAAGAGCTGAACACTCTGTGGTTAATTAGATTTTATTCAAGTTCCACTCGATTCTCTTCACAAGGCATTTACCCAGCATGTGCTGGATGTCAATATTTTAGTAGCAGGACCTGAGTTCTTGAAGGTCGGCATGCCCATCAGTGTCCATTCTTGCTCTTAGATGGCATATTGCTAGAAAGTCTGAGATGGTATCTGTTCAAAAGGCCTGACATATGGCCAGTATTCTAGGGTTCTTCTCTGGTCATCAGGCAGTTGTCTTTGTGCTGCAGACCCTGTGGGGCTGACTTGGTAAGGCAGGGTCTCCGATAGCCACCTCTCTACTCTATGCTGCTGTCACCTTCACTTTCTACCTCCTCTCCTGTGTGCGCACCATCCCCACTGCTCCCTCATTGTTTAGAGATTCCCCTGCCTCTTTATTCAGTATGGCAGAGATTGTTCCCAGTGTACCCACAAGCCCCCTCTCTGAGTCACATGGATTATCGAGATTTTCTCATCACTGCTACTGACGTCGAAGTCCTTTCTCACCCTAGGCATCTCTGTGGGGGGAAGATTCTCCGTGTCTCTCTTAGTACTGGTGAACTCCCTGCCAGGCAGGGAGAACTCAATCCTACAAACTGGTCTAAGTAGCATCTGAGTGCAGCTACCTCTCGACTCGGCTCGCCTACAGCCCCACCAAAACCCACACCTGAGGTGCTCAAGAACCTCAGGAACTTCCTTGTCTGGATTTGACAATTCAAGCCCTTTGCATAGAGTCTGCACTGGAAATAGGCTTGCACATGTTGCATCATCCCAGTTCTGTAACCCCAATTTTCTCCTGGCTTGCTATCTGTAGACCCATGCCATCCAAATTCTTGGCCATCTGCCCATTAGGTATTTCCTCAAAGGAGGGCTTTTTCCTGAATCCTCCAAGTATTCACTCCTCTCCGTATTCAGGAAGGAGACTGCTTCTTCAGATTCTTGAAATCAGTTCTTTTCCTCGTCTAACCTCTCTAAAAATGGTTTGGGTATCAGTATCTCCCACTGTCAGATTGTTCTTTTTCCTGATGGATATGCCCTCAGCCAGTTACTAGGCTAAGGGTAACTTAGTCACCATTTCCTGAGCGCCCGTCCATATTCCGGGTACTACTGTTGAGAAGGGAAAGAACCCCAGTGACTCCAAAGACCTTGTTCCTTCATGGATAAACTCTGGATGCAAATATTAGAGGAAAGCAGGAAAGAGGAGTTAATTCTTTTTTTTTTCTTCTTTAGTTTACTGCCTTATTAGTCATGGTGAGTCACACAGAAGAAATAAATGATAACAATGTTGTCTAAAAAGAGGTATTGTGATTCTTGCTGTCGGGAAGCTTGGTGTTTCAGAAATATTTTGTTTAGATAATTATCAGTTCCTTATCTTTGAGAGGAAATGAGAATTATGAGAGAGGTGTGAACAGTAAGACCATTTCTTTACGTTGTTGTTTTTAAGTAGAAATACTTTAAGGAGCATATAAGGCACTCCATCCCTTAGTTCCTCACCCCTTCAGCTGGTATTTTTATCCACGTGTGGTTGAGTTAAATTGAATGTCAAGTAGCGTCTGTGGTGTGGTAGAGGGTCAGTTATACCTGGGGGCAGCTGAGGAAGGGTTTGGGCTGATGCATGTACACAAGCTGTTTGTTTTCTTTGGCACAAACTAGGAGAAACGCTTTCTTCCCTCCAACCAGCAGGTCCTGGGAAAGTACCTCTTACTGACTAACAGGCTTTAAATTGCATATTTTAGCATCTTTTGTTGAAATTAAGGCATTATATCTTTAGAGTACTTCTGTGAAATGTGTGCCCTAAGAGGTTAAATTTTATCTCTGCTAATACAGCCTATTATCCTGGAAAGAACAAGAATTCTGCAGTCAGAAAATGGGAGCTTGAATTCCAGCTTTGTCACCTACTGGCTGAGTGACTTTTCTTTGGCAAGTCCCTACTTAAATCTCTGTTTCTTTATCTGTAAAATGAGACTAATAGTCATGTCTGTGTCATAGGTTGTGCAGATTAAGTACAATCATATCTGTGAATAACACTTTGTAAATTCTGAGTTGAATAGAAGCTCATCTGTTCATTATTTACCCTATATTACATCCCACATCTCTCTCATTAAGCATTCAGGGGTGACTCACAAGCTTCATTTTTGCCTCAACTCCTGCCAACATCACTTATGATTGCACCATGCATATGGATGCCCATCCAACAAACTGATCTGAAGCTCCACCCAAAAGTACTTCTTCTACTTCAATAACCCAATCACCTGGCTGAACCTGGACTGTAGAATACCTCCTGGAATGGTAAATTCCAGCATTCCAAGATCTGAGTAGCGTCTCCTGTCCTTATAACCATTATATTCCTCAATGTCGACCTATTCCTTAACCTCCTTGAGGCTTTGTTTCTCAGTTTTTTCCCTTTTTCTCTCAATTCTTCACTTTCCTGATGGTTTCCCTTCTTTTCAATCTAAATCTATAGTGAGTCTTAAATTACCAGCAAGCACTTCCGGGTCCAGAGAGCCTTCCCCCTCTGCATCCAGCTTGTCAATTCATAGCCATTGACAAACAGACAAGCACCTTCTCCACTGAGACTTTTGGGCTGCTCAGTATCACTGCAGGACATCACACACCTGTTTGTATTGTTGTCACTAGGCGTTGGACTCCCACTAGCTGATGACCCCTGTACCATTTGACAAGCCTTCTACCTGTCCCTGCTCAGCTCCCTCGTCTGTCCCTCCCAGGGGCTGGTCTGCACTTTCTTTAGACTTTACAGGGCCTTTCTCCACCTCTCCTACAAGTTCAGAAGATAGTTCTTAAGTTTATAAGCAAAAAAAAAAAAAAAAAAAAAAAGTCTCCCAGACGCGTGAAGTTCCTTACCGTCTAACCTATAAACTTACAGCTAATTTAAATGTATATTCCTCCTCCCTGAGTCTGCTTCTATAGCAAAAGAGGAGGTTTTCCTTCCCCAGTTTTATGCTCATTTATTCAGTTGTTTTCTACATCTACTCTCCTATTACTGTGAGGGAGCTGATACCTTCACTATCCTCTTTTAACTTGTGTTTACTACCCTTTCCTTTCAAATAGGTGACACACCAGTCTCTCTAATCACAGACCTGTACCTCTGAAACAAATCATGCAATATATGTTAAGAAAAAAAAAAGAAGATAGCAGGAGGGGAAGAATGAAGGGGGGGAAATCGGAGGGGGAGATGAATCATGAGAGACGATGGACTCTGAAAAACAAACTGAGGGTTCTCGAGGGGAGGGGGTGGGGGGATGGGTTAGCCTGGTGATGGGTATTAAAGAGGGCACGTTCTGCGTGGAGCACTGGGTGTTATGCACAAACAATGAATCATGGAACACTACATCAAAAACTAATGATGTAATGTATGGTGATTAACATAACAATAAAAAATTTAAAGAGAAAAAGATAATAGTTGGAAAAAAAAATGTTCTCCTTCAGCCTTGTATCCTTCTCAAACATCACCCTGTATCTCTCCTTCCTTCCACAGCTGAGCTTCTGGCAAGACCCAGTCATCCACATCAGAACCTTCCTCCCTCCCTGCCCCTGACCCTCACATTCATGAGTAAATCATGTAAATAGTTCCTACTGAATGTTTCCTGTGTTCGTCCCCGCATCCATCTCCTGTCTCCCATTGTCTTTCCATTCTTGAAATTCTCACCTAACTTGTCTCTCTTTCTCTGGGCTTGCATCTCTCAGATCATGTTTCGAAAGCATGATGTTTCAAAAACGTTGTGTTTTCTCATACTTTTTATGGGATAAAATGCAAACTCTTTATAGGTTTATAAAGGGCTTCCAATGACCTATCTCTGGGTCTTGCCTCAATGTTTTAATGTCCACAGTCCTCAAATCTGCCTATCAAATGTTTGTTCATTCTCCAAGATTCCCCTCAAAACCGGCTTTTTTCTCTGTGAGTTCTTACTCTACTCCCTCCACCCCCAGGCTCTGGCAGCTTTTTCTGGTGGAATGAGTCATTTTCTCTTTTGTACTACTAATTTCTTTGTCCGGACTTAATGCTCTGCATCTTTGGTACTCTATTGCATGTCTCATTTATCTCCTCCTCTAGACTACACAGCAAGAGAAAGCAGAGACGTATCTTATTCACGGATATTTTCCTAAAACCTGCCCAACAGTGCCAGAAAATACCTACTTCTTAATAAGTGTGTTTCAAGAAATAAGAGGGGCAGTCGGAAGCCTAAATGGGTCTTGGAAGACCCTATCTTCCATACAGCAGTGTTAATCATAGTAGCCATGCTGTGCATCACCTCCCCAGGACTTATTTATCTAATAACTGGACGTTTGTGTGTTTAGACGAGCTTTCTCCAATTCCTCCACCTCCTACTCTTCACCTCTGAAAACTACAAATCTCATCTCTTTTTCTATGAGTTTGTTTTTGTTTGTGTTTTAGATTCCACACATGAGTGAGATCATGCAGTATTTGTCTTTCTCTGTCTGACTTATTTCACTTAGCATAAAGCCCTCAAGTTCCCTCCATGTTGTCACAAATGGCAGGATTTTCTTCTTTTTTATGTTGAATATTATTCCATTGTGTGTGTGTGTGTGTGTGTGTGTATCACATTTTCTTTACCCAATCATCTGTTGATAGACGTTTATTTTCTGTCTTTGTGAACTTCTGGAAAATGAGGCCCTGATCCTGGAAAAACAGCCTCTGCTAGGGTTAGCTAATTCCTAGGGATAGCAAACTCCCCTGTGTGCAGTTATGACTGTATATATAACAATTATAGTTATATACTAGTAAATAGTTACTCTTTCAAATACAATGATATAGATCTCCTATTTATTTGTTATATTTGAATTTTTGTCCCCTTTTCCAGTTAGACTTGACAGTGGACATCATGTCAAAATAAATGGTTCATTCATTCAATTCATTCAGAGGAAAAAAGATCATTCTAGGGAAGTAAGAAAGGCAAGTCAGTTTCGTGTATATGCAGATTGGCAATTAAATAACCTTTTTTATCTCCCAAACAGTACTGCAAAAATGACATGAAACACTTGGCATAATACATTCTAGGTCCATCCATGTTGTTGCAAATGACAAGGTCTCATTCTTTTTTATGGCTGAGTAATATTCCATTATAGATATGTATGACACATCTTCTTTATCCATTCATCTATTGATGTACACTTGGGCTGCTTCCATATCTTAGCTATTCTAAATAGTATTTCTGTAAACATAAGTCATGGAGATGGAAAGTACAGCATAGGGCATATAGTCAATAATACTGTAATAATGTATGGTGACAGATGATGACTGTTTATCATGGTGAACACTGAGTAATATATAGAGTAGGTGAATCAATATGTTGTACACCTGAAACTAATATAACATTGTATGTCTATTACACTTCAGTAATTTTTTTTAAAAAAAGCATTTTGATAAACGACAGCAACAACATGAAACAGAAGCCAATGGTAGACCAGAAAACTGCAGCTCTTTTCTGTTTTGTTACTTATAACTGTGATTTTAGGCACTTTAAATCTTCAATTTTCTTTTTTTCTCATATATTAAATGGAGTTAATGATAACACAGTAGTTGCATGCTGCTGTAATTGATAAATGAGAAAATTAATAGGTAACCTTAACCAGCATATCCCTAGGCCCTGTAGCCCTACGGTGTACAAATGAGGTTATATTCAAGTCTCCCTGCCTTGAAGTCCCAAACTGACTTAGGAACATAAGCCTCCAACCCAGTCAAGGAATCTCTATCTTATGAATGCTCAGAAATGAGTTCATACACTTTTTTTTCTGTCCTCACATCATTCTTGTCTGTCACTTGAGAGGGACTGCTCATTCCTGCCTTACCCATCTCCTGTGCTTTCAATATCGCAAAGACCTTCATGTGCCCAAAAGCTCTGCTCCCTTTAGTTTCCCTAGTATTCCTAGAAATGTGGGCTTCTTCAGAGCAATGGGGGAAAGTTCTTTTTCCTGCATTTCTGCATCATTTTATTATTACCTGGGCCCTAAGGCAGCACTCCATGGGCCTTGATTTTTACTGTGTGATTTTCATGTAGTTTTTTAGCGCTTGCCTTAGTCTTTTGTCTCTGAAGCGTGTCAAATCTTCTCACTGAGCCTGGTTAGGGAATAGACACCATTTCTTCATTTCCTCAGGTGTGAAGCACACAAACGTCATTTCAGGGTTCTCTTATCCCATGCATATCAACACGGGCAGATAGATATTTGGATATCTTCATTCCCATATGTACATAAAACAACCAAACTGATTTCTAGTGTAAGTTCAGGTGTGGCCCTGTCACATGATACACACTCTATTTATGTGAAATATGTGAAATTATTGCTAAGAAGTAGAACCTTCCTTGATTATCCTGACCAGAATTGATTTGTCCTCCATCCCTTTGGTCCTGTTATATTGAGGACATGTGTAGGTATTATTCAGACTGAAAACAACTAAAGGCAAGGATTGGCCCCATCAATATTCTAATCTGCTGCTCTACTTACTTAACACAGTGCCTTGCACAGATACCCATTAGCTAAGGGATAAACACAGATGAGCCAACTTAGGTACACTTTTCTAGCACAGGTCAATTTCTTAATAACCCTTTTGACAGGTAAGCACAAGGATGCAATACAGAAGCATTTCCTAGATTTCTGTGTGCATGCCTTTGATATACAGACTTACCAACCCCCAGAGCCCCCAACCCCAACTATCTCTTCTCAAACTCTCACACAGAAAGCCAGTATCCCTCCCTGCCCTAAATCATCTCATGATACTGGACAACTGGAGTCCAAAACCCTTTGAAATCATCAAACTACCCACTCCCCAACATACTTATTGTGTCTTTGCTCCTCACCCATTCCTTCCTGTGAGAATCCCAGTAAAGGCTTTGGGTTGGGTTCTCCCCTCTCTTCCTCCTGCCTCCCAAACACTCTGGGTGTTTACACATGTGGCATACTGTGCCTTCTATTTCTGGGGATCTGTGAATATAAACTTCTTCCTTCATAATAATCATTTCTGTGTTTGCTATCTTTTCATATCTGATTAAAACAAATCCCAGGTACATTTTTAGGACAAGGTCACATATATTAGTAGTAAGAAACTCATGAATAGGACCTGAGTCTCCAGATTGCCAGAGCCTTGTGTTTTGTATGAACACCCTTGGGAGATCCTCTCATGCACTTCTGAAAGGGATGAAGACCAGACATGTATCTCTGGAGAGGACCAAAAGAGATCACAAAGATAAATTTCTCTTTGAAAATGAAAACGTTTTTAAAAGTTCTAAACAAATGTACTGCTCCTACAGTTTCTGGGAATATCTGCATATAACTTTGACACCCCCAAAACTCAACTACAACAGCCTAGTGTTGACCAGAAACCTTACTGATAACATAAATAGTCAATTAACACATATTTTGTATGTTATATGTATTATATATGGTATTCTTACAATGAAGTGAGCTAGAGAAAAGAGAAAGTTATTAAGAAAATCATAAGGTTAGCCTGGTGATGGGTATTAAAGAGGGCACATATTGATGGAGCACTGGGTGTTATACGCAAACAATGAATCATGGAACATTACATAACAAACTAATGATGTAATGTATGGTGATTAACATAACATAATAAGATTAAAAAAAAATCATAAGGAAGAGGCGCCTGGGTGGTTCAGTCAGTTGAGAGTCCGACTCTTGATTTCAGCTCAGGTCTTGATCTCAGGGTCATACGTTTGAGCCCCACATTGGGCTCCATGCTGGGCATGGAGCCTACTTAAAAAAGAAAGAAAGAAAGAAAATCATAGGGAAAAGAAAATACATTTACAGCACTATTCTGTAAAAAATTGCATATAAGTGGGCTAGCACAGGTCAAACCCATGTTGTTCAAGGGTTAATAATATTTACAATTTTATGAATGCATAATATCAGCATGTATATGATATATACTTGGTGTCACTCCTCTTAATTCTTCGGAGATATTTGAATTTTTTTAAATTTTATTTTATGGTTATGTTAGTCACCATACAATACATCATTAGTTTTTTTTCAGTTTTTTTATTATGTTATGTTAATCACCATACATTACATCATTAGTTTTTGATGTAGTGTTCTGTGATTCATTGTTTGTGTATAACACCCAGTGCTCCATGCAGAACATGCCCTCTTTAATACCCATCACCAGGCTAACCCATCCTCCCACGCCCCTCCCCTCTAGAACACTCAGTTTGTTTCTCAGAGTCCATAGTCTCTCATGGTTAATCTCCCCCTCCGATTTCCCTCCCTTCATTCTTCCCCTCCTGCTATCTTCTTCTTCTTCTTTTTTTTTTTTTTAACATATATTGTATTATTCGCTTCAGAGGTAAAGATCTGTGATTCAACAGTCTTGCACAATTCACAGTGCTCACCATAGCACATACCCTCCCCAATGTCTATCACCCAGCCACCCCATCCCTCCCAGCCCCCCACCACTCCAGCAACCCCCAGTTTGTTTCCTGAGATTACGAATTCCTCATTATCAGTGAGATCATATGATACATGTCTTTCTTTGATTGACTTATTTCGCTCAGCATAATACCCTCCAGTTCCATCCATGTCGTTGCAAATGGCAAGACTTCATTCCTTTTGATGGCTGTATAATATCCATAATATTTATTTGCCTAAAAATCTCTTTTCTCAACAAATAAATTCACTTTCTGAGGTCCCTGTTGCAGATAAAATTAACTATAGGGCTATGTCTTAGCCAGTTCCGGCTGCTATGACAAACTCTTCTTTATCCATTCATCTGTCGATGACATCTTGGCTCTTTCCACAGTTTGGCTGTTGTGGACATTGCTACTATAAACACCGGGGTGCACGTACCCCTTCGGATCCCTACATTTGTATCTTTGGAGTAAATACCCAGTGGTGCAATAGCTGGATCGTATGGTAGCTCTATTTTCAACTTTTTGAAGAACCTCAATACTGTTTTCCAGAGTGGCTGCACCAGCTTGCATTCCCACCAACAGACATCATTAGTTTTGGATGTAGTGATCCACAATTCATTGTTTTTGTATAACACCCAGTGCTCCATGCAGTTTGACACAGTTTTTTTCTTTGCCTACAGAGTTCATAAGGACATTATGGTCTGCTATAAGCTGAATGTTTGTGTTCCTCCCAAATTCATATGTTGAAGTCCTAATTCCCAATGGGATAGTATTTGGAGATGGGGCCTTTGGGAGTTAATTAGATCATGAAGGAGCACCCATGAATGATATCAGTGCCCTTATAAGAAGAGACACCAGAGAGATAATCTCTATCTGCCATATGAGGATATAGCAAGAAGTTGGCCATCTGCAAACCAGGGAGAGGGCTCTTACCAGAAACTGAATTGGTCGGCACTTTGATCCTTGACTTCCCAGCTTCCAGAACAGTGAGAGATGACTGTTGTTTAAGTCACCCAGTCTAGGGAGTTTGTCATAGCAGCCGGAACTGGCTAAGACATAGCCCTATAGTTAATTTTATCTGCAGGGACTTCAGAAAGTGAATTTATTTGTTGAGAAAAGAGATTTTCAGGCAAATAAATAAAACTACTGGTAATCTTTCTCGAAGAAAACACAACATTTAAAAATTCTACCATTTTCGTTAATGAAATTCATGCATCTGTTGTTTGGATGTTTTTCCTCTGAGGATAACAGAAAAGCCAAAAGTCCTCTAGGGAATTAAGCATTTAAATTTCCCATAAACTTTTTACTACTGAAATAAGAGTTAATCAAGTCAGACGATGAGAAAGAAAAATAATCATTGTGCAACTCAGTCTTTGTCTAAATATACAAAGCCAGACTTGACCAGAGACTTTGGTCTTTGCCCTTCCTCCTGATTTTTTAGGACTTTTCTTAAAAATAGCTTTATTGAGGTACAAACTTGTTTGTCATATTCAATGTATTTCTTGAAGGGAGACTTTTAGCATGTCATTGTAACTTGAAGTCCCAAACCTATACTTATTTTTAATCCTTTCTGATCATCCTGATAATTGAGCATCTTTTAAACCATAAAACCAAAAACTGGATGGAATGTCTCCTTTAGAAATTAGATACATTTAAAAGCACACTGTTTCCAGAAGCCCCTCTCTGACCCTAACTAATACTTTTTCACTCTCTTTTCTAGTAACAGACACAGTAGAACCTGTAAATTTAGTTCCAATAAAGTACTGGCTGAGCCAATAGTCCTGAAGTTACATTCCACAGATCCCTACTGTGTTTAAACAAAGCATGCATAATAGTAATCTGCACATGGATTTTGAGTACTTGGGAGAGAGTGGAGGTGAGATAGAGAGTAAAGTTGTGTTGCCATGTTCTAGAGGGGGAACAGCGCTGGACTAGGAGTCACTTCAGCCATTTGTTGTAATGTTATGTGATATGATTTCCAACACCATACTTGGCAAAGATTACTAGACATGACCCAAATGCAATAATGAATTTCAAGACTTATTTTTGCAGGCTTCACTGACTATTGAGGCTGCATATGACATTGTGTCACCATGTGCTTCCTGAGATTCAACACTCTCCTTTAGCAACTATAATAACACTTGATTGACTCTCCTTTTTTCTTCTCTGATCATTTCTCAATAGCTGTGTTTGTGTGTGTTTTACAGGTGTTCAATCAATAGTCTTGGTTATTTACTCTTTAGTTATCTCATCCACACTCATCACTTTGACTAAGACCTATCGGGTGACGACTCTTACATAAACTACCCCAGTGTGACTCTCTCCTGCACTGTGGACTCACATCTCTTTTTGGACATATCAAGTTGGATGTCCCACAGGTATCGCCAAATCACTGTGCTCAAAACTGATTCATTTTTTATTCCAAACACAAAAGTCTCCTGTGCAAGTACTTGGGCATCATCATCTATGCAGCCATGCCAGTCAGAAACCTGAAAGCAAACGTGGTCTTCTTATCCCTGACAATTCTGCCTCCTCATATTAAAAAAAAAAAAAAGTTTTTCTTCCTCCTCCTCCTTTCTAGTTCTTGTTCTTCTTCCTCTTCCTCTCCCTCTCCCTTTCCTCCTCCTCCTCCTCCTCCTCCTTCTTCTTCTTCTTCTTCTTCTTCTTCTTCTTCTTCTTCTTCTTCT